>NC_143480.1:14241905-14392587 GCF_027475165.1 Benincasa hispida | reverse complement strand
GTTTCAATCTAAGTAGTGATCTCTATAACTTTATTGAATACAATTTTTGAGAACTTGATTTATATGTTTCAGATATCTTAAATTCTTCTAGGATTCTCATATAAATATTATTTTCAAGAGATCTATATAAATATGTTGTGACAACATGTATAAGATGCATGTCCAGATTTTCATACATAGACAAACCAATTAAAAATCTTAGTGTAACTGCATTCACCACTGAAGAATATGTCTCTTCATAATCAATACTAGGTTTTTATAAAAAAAAACCTTGTGCAAATAGTCTTGCATTGTATCGTACAACCACATTATTTTTATTTCTTTTTCTCACAAATACCCATTTATATCCCACAGGTTTGACACCTTCTGGTGTTCGAACTACTGGTCCAAAAACTTGACGTTTTGAAAGTGAATTTAGTTTTTCCTTGATTGCTTCTTTCCACAGGGACCAATCTTTTCTATGTCGACATTTTCCAACAGATGGTCTAGGATCTTCATTTTCAGATATAATATCAAGAGCAACATTATATGTAAAAATGTTGTCAATAACTACATTAGTTTGATTCCATCTTTTTCCTGTCATGATATATTGAAATCTCATTATTATCTTTAGGTATTTCACCTTCCTTATTAGTGATAGGATTTTTTTTATGAGTGTTTACATCCTCAACCAAGTATTTTTTACTATTGACTGTTTTTCTTCTTAGAGGATTTTTATCTTTGGAACCCACTGGTCTACCACACTTCTGGCATGTTGCAAACTCATTAGTGATAACTTGCTGTGTTAGGATATCAATTTTTAAAGGAACATTTGCAGTTGGTATATGTGATCTAGTTACTTTATTAGCATCTATGAATGCATTTGGTAATTGATTTACTATGTTTGCAAATGGATTATTTTTTGAACTTCAAGTTCACATTGATCTATACAGGGATCTAAATGAGACAATAATAACACATTCCATGTAATTTATTTTTCCAAATTCTTAATTCCTCCCCCTAATGTTGGAAATTTTGTCTCATTAAAATGACAATAGCTAATCGTGCAGTAAATACATCACCTGTTAGATTTAAAGATATTTAATAATTGATGAGGAATCATGTCCAACATATATTCCTAACCTCCTTTGAGGACCCTACAGGGATAAAAGCCCTAACGCAGCGGAATAATCAAGATCTAACTCGAAATCAATTGAGAAATTGAAATACAAATACACTAAGAAAAATTACAGAATAACACATAGGCCTAAAAATCTCAATCTATTGTAAAATTTAGGTTAAACATACTTTGAAAAATAGGGATTTAATGCTACGAAGAAAAAGGAAAAAAAACTTACTTTCGTTGATTACTTGAATAAAAAACTCCAATTCTTCTTGAGGATGGATTTATGAACACCACCAATTGGGAACCTCTCTATTCTCTGAGAAAAATGGGTAATTGGTTTGTAGGAACCAATCTCTAATTAGGAAGAAAGGAGAGAATTTTTGGAGAGGATTGTTTTTTTACACAGAACGTTTCTGCAACTTGAAGATCTTCCGTCTTTATATCTATTTAGGCCTAAGAGACTGAGAATTAACGTGGGAAGTATCCCTCGTTTTCTGATAATTCCTATACGTGGGAGTTATCTTTTTTAAAAAATATTTAATTTAATAAAATAAATCAAATAACTAATTTAATTAATTAATTAACCAATTAATAATTTATTAAATTAACTTAAATTAATAATTTCATTCAAATTACATTTAAATGAACATCTCTCACATAACCTATAGTTTTAATTAAATTACATTAAATTAAATTAATTCTTCAATTAATTAATTACCAAATTAAATATCAATTATTTAATTTAGCCTACATTTGAAATATATTCAATTGTATTTCTCTCATAACCTATAGTTTAATGTGAAGGGGAACCGGTAAAGGTTGTAGAAGTGGGGATCGTTCCCAATTTTAGTTTTTACAGAATTATAAAATTACAGAACAAAAATAAGATTATGCATTAACAATCTAAAATTACAGCATGCTTGATTAAGAAATAGGGAAAAAAATACGCTTACCCTTGAAGCCAAATTTCTTCACGTAGTCCCTCGATCCAGTAACAACGATTCGATCTCCAAAATTGAAAACCCAAATGGGCACCACCACTTGTGAACTTTTTGTATTCTTTTGGGAATGAGAATATGCAAGAGTGGTGAACTCTACACAATCTTGGAAGAAGGAAAGAGGATGAGAAGAAGAAGAGTTTCTCTTCTCTGTCAATACTAGGAAGGAAGAAGCCAATTTGAGACCATCCCTTACGTAACCCCTCAACCTCACTTGTGATAGAGAGGAAAAGTACGAGGGATTTATTGTGATAACTCTCTCACTTAATTTAATTCAAAAAATAAAATTAAATAGTTTATAAATATATAAATATAATAACCAACTTATTATATATATATATATACACACACATATATAACTATATGTTATATCAAGTATAACATATAACTTATAGTTTTTATATTGTATCATATACAATATAACCTATAGTTTGTATTTTCTCTCATCATTACATGACATTTAATATAAATCATATTTATACTAAATTCAATTATATGAATCTCATACATATAACTAATATTTAAATCATATTCAAATATTTAATTCCTCTCAAAATACTTTATATTATAATGTATCTAATTAATTTAATTAATTATATCACATATAATTAATTCCCTCAATTAATTTGAACAATTCAAATTAATCTAGAACTTAATTCTTAATAATCTCTGTTGAACTACAAAGGGGACCTTATGTACCTATAGATTGAAGCTCCAATGGTACTTGGATAATTAATTAAACTCTTTAATTAAATTACCAACATCTATTAACTGTTGGTCACTCCACGAAATACCGACAGCCGTACTTTTTACACTATAGATATATTTCTGTATCTATTGGATATAAACAGTCAACAATGCGATGAACCTTCACAAATTGTTTGTAAGTATAGTTGGACCAGAATTACCATTTTACCCCTGTAGTTACATCTAACTCCTTAAGTACCACTGATCCCTCTAATGAACAATAAGTCATAGTCCAACTATGACCAAGTCTCTCTCGGGGCGGAGACGGTGTGGCCACATTATTCAAGTCCCGGAATCAGCCCTTAAGGGAACAATTTATCTACTTACCCCAACATCAGAGAAAGAATGAATTCCGTCTTGTGTAGCTATGTTCCCAACTCCCTAAAATGGTAGGCATATTGTGTTGTCAATCTGGCCACTCTCATCCATACAAATCAAAGGACCGCCTTCATAAGCAAGAGTTCACAACTCATTCAAGATTCAGGTCATGTCACCTATGGTCATGGTGAAATGCAAGTCTCTACTATAACGGTGTTATATAATGAGATTCATCTTTTTGGGGTCCGATTTTCTACAAACTCTTTGTATAGGATACTCCATCTCACATGTCTCCACACGAATAATCATGATCAGATCATTTGTAGCACTTTACAATACTTGTAACATCTATAAAGTGGGTCATATATGTAGTGTCACCAAGATAAGGTACCCAACCATATCCATCTACTACAGACCGTTTAGGTTATCATTTAATCATGATGCACCTGTATGCTCTACATATATGTTTAAATTACATAAAATAACTTAGAATCTTAGTTTATTGGATTGAGTGTATGCTCATAAAATAAAAATTTGTTTATACAATGTTTACAAACTATGAGAATACAACAGATTTATGACGCCAATCCCAACATAATGTGCATTTAATACACATTAATTTTAACCTAGTTTTGATATGAATCCAATTCATATTAAATTAATATTTGAACTCCTTCAAATATTTAATTCTCTTATAAACTAATTTTGAATCATATCCAAAACTAAATTTATATTATAGAATTTAATTATAATATAAACCTTATATTATAATGTATCATTATATATTATACTATTTTCCTAAGTGAATTTGAACATTTCAAACTCTATTCAAGACATAATTACCTCAGTTTCGTTTACGAGCTAGGAACTAGATTTCATGGACCTATAGATTAGAAGCTCTAATGATATGAGATTAATTGGCTAAACTCACTAACCACATTAATCAATATTTGTTAATTATGGGTACACTCCACTAAAGATCCACAATTGTACTTTTCTCATTGCATATACATTTCTGTGTCCACAGATATAGACCACTAACAATAAATTAATCCTTCACGAGTGTTCACAACATCAGCTGGGTTAAAATTACCATTTTATCCTAAATTACTTCTTTATCCTTAAGTATCGGGTGCTCCTCTAATGAACAACCTGTTTATGGTCCAACCATTAGATGGAAACCCCTTTCGATCAATGAAAGGGTAAGACCCTTTGTTCAAGTCTCGGAGACACCACTTAAGGGAGCATTCATCTACTTACCCTATAGTCGGGAAGGAGTGAAATCCATATTATCTTATTATGTTCCCAGCTTCCACATGGTCTTATCCCTAAAATGGTAGGCATATTGAGTCGGAAAACTGACCATTCTCACTTATACAAATCAAAGGACAATCCCTCATGAACGAGAGTTCATAATACACTCAGGATTAAGACTAAGTTGCCTAAGTCATCCTATTGAAAGAGAAACCTAACTAGTCAATAGAGTTACATCTAGTGGTTTCACGGTTCGGTTTTATGCAAACTCATTACATATTATACCTCCACTCGCATGTCACCTACACGAATGCGTTAGATCCTGCATTTATATCAAATACAAAATGGGTTGTACCTATAATGTCACCAGAATAAGATACCCATCTTTATCCATATACCATAGACTTTTTAGGCTGTATCATGAACATTGATCCTTATATGTCTCCACATATAGTTCATGACTCATAAGACAACCTAGGATGTTGGTTTATTGGAATTAGCATTATTAAGAGAAAAAAAATACAATACAATCAATGACACTTATCAAAATAACACCAATAACTCTTTATTGATGACAATCAATTATTTTCATTTTCTATCTATGAGTTTTAGGGCATAAAACCCAATAGATCCATCTTAGTACGCTGTGGTGGAGAAATTGGAATAAATACTACACATCCAAATATTCTAAGATGGAAAATATTTGGTTCATGGTCATAAGCTAATTGTAACAACGAATTGTTGCTTTTCAATTTAGTTGATGAAATTATAACCTTATGTCGTGTCTTAACCTCTAAATAGAATGAATAATAGACTTTAAATGCACAATTTTATCTATTCAAACCCAAGTATAAGCCTAAATAGAGTCTTGGTGGGTCAGAGGTCGAACACAGGGACAATCAACTGAAATGCGTTTGAATTTAATGCTTGGTCTTAATGCGATAAGTTTTTGTTTGAAAGTGTGCATTGAGAATGTTCCGTTCTACTAACTAATGGATTAAATTACAATAGTGGTGAAGTGGGTGATGGTAATTGATGTGAATGGTAGTGAATGACGTTGTGTTAAATGGTATGATGTGTGGAAATGAAGTGAAAATGATGGTGGTAATTACAACTACAATGAAGTAGTATGCGAGGAAATTGAAGGAAATATCAGTTGATGAAGTAGGGTTGAGAAAGGTTCACTAACATTTTCTTAAGTAATGCATAAGTCATATGTTCATGTTATTAACACATGAAAATAAAGAACTCACCTCTAGGTGTGTTTAAGCTACAATACCCTATATCTAGGATGCATACTTAAGTTAATTTAAGACCAAAGATTAACTTTATTTCTAAAGCTACTTCTCTCATTGTTTAATAAAATCTACAATCACTTGCTTTCTCAAGCAGATGATTATTTTTTTACTTAAATCAGTCTCTTAATCATATTCAAGCAATATAATAGGCATACATTAAATAAGATGAACTTTAATTTATGTAAAACTTAAAAAAAAAAAATGTTAGTTTGGCTTCCTCAACCCATGTCTATATTAAGAAAACAAAGACATGAATGGATGGAATATGGTGGAAATCATATCTATATTAAATCTTTCAATCCTAAATGACTTAATACAAATGTGAATAATAGGAACGAAAATGATGAGAACAGAGAATGAAACTGTCAAGCTGCCAGTCGTAGTCTTTTGCTTCCTTTGACTTGTATGGTGGCTGCTTCAATGGTGGTTGTAACGGTGGTAATGGAATTCCCTCTCTCCTTTTTCAAAGAAGAAGATTAAGTTCTCACTCAAAGTTCTTGAAAGAAGTGGAGTTTAAGCAGAACTTCAACCAATCTCTTGATGTGGAGTCTCTTACTTAGCAAAATTCTAATGGGCTACTTATAGGCGTCAAAAGGGGAACTTCTTTACCTCTTTCTAATGATTCATTGACACCTTTGCATTTAATTCTATGCCCTACTACGCTGATTGCTCACGTCACAGATTCGTTGGTTTTGCCACGATGTCTCAAATCAATTACCAACTTGCATTTTGATCTGATATCTATCGTCCATGCCGTTTTCTCCTTTCGTGTTTTTTTGCTTAACGCGCGGTTTCTTTGCGTACAAATTGGGTGTCGATCTGATCTCTTTCTATGCGTCCATAGTTGCAGCTTTGTTTCCTTTGTTTTTTTTTTTTTTTTTTGCTTCTTTTCATTATAATCATGTGTTTTATGATGTTGGATTTTATTCTTTTCAAGATACTGGGTTTTGTGAATGCATGAACATAAAGTATAATTATGTGCATGAGTTTCATATTAAGCTAATGCATTTTCATCTAATTTTTTTCTAATTATTACAAGTAAAAAGATACAATAACTTGTATTTCTACAAGTTATCACACTCTCAAATTTAGAACAATGTTTGTCCTCAAGCATGTATTTAAAGTCTTAGCATATATCTCAACTCAAATTGATGCGTTAGTCTGACCTCTCAACATGCTTCATAGATTGAGACTTATCAGATCAGCAGTTTGCCTCAAAGCTTTATTCATTATCCTACAAAAATATTTCCTAGCTTTAAATGTGAAAAGCTTATTCCTCAAAATTCCCTCGCTCATTTCCAAACTAACTTATTTCTCTTTCCAGAAATGGGCTCATGGTTTATAAACATAAAAGCTCTATTTATTACTTTTTATTTTATTGTCTTTATTAGCTCATGCATTGATGAAGGCCTTTCACCTTTGTTTTGGCTTGCCCCGACAGGTGTCAAGCGGATATCCAACTACGAGTAAGGTCTTTTCTCATCTTAACTCTTGCCCTAAATTTGACTTAGGCAGTGGACTTGCACCCCTTTTTTTGAATGTGCATTGATTCTTGGTTACTCAACTTTGCAAAGAAGGTTTGAGGTAAAGCTTGTGTGCATGCTAATTTTAAGAAATGTGTCTTAAGGAAAAGCTCCTAAAACTGAGTTCTAAATGCAATTTTTAACAAATCGTAATGTTGGTTAGCATAAGTATTATAATTGATGTCAGCAAACGTATCAAGAGAAGGAGGAACACTAAGAAGGCAGGAAATAAACACAAGTGACTAACACAAGGAGAAGTTATGAGAATAATGGATAAACTTGATAATTCATTCAATGCATAAAATTGAATAGGCGTTCAAGTCCACAAAATATTGAATGAGAAATACAAAAACTAACAACACCCCATAAATTTAGTTTCCTCCAAGGTTGGTATCATTATTGGGTCCAGGAAGGAAATTTTCTTCGTCTGGAAATTGTAAGGGTTGCTGAAGATGCGGCGGGATAGCAGGGCCAGTGAGGAGCTGAGCAAGAACTTCTTGAGTATAATAGAGAGTGAAGTGAAATTACTCATGCTACCTTTGCATTTCCTGGTGCAAGAATGTTCGCATCACAACCTGCTGCGTTGAATCTATTGAGACTGCGTTAAAAAAATTCCCGCAAATTTTATTGTTCTTGCATGAGTGTTTCTTGTTGTCGCATGATTACTGCTTATTGGCGCGACAACGTGTCCAAGCTGCCTAAGACTGGTTCTCAGATGTCATGATGTAAGAATTTATACAACTCATTAGGGTTCAACTCAATATGCTCATCGTCAAGCACGGAAGGACTGTTGCGTTGAGTTTCATTGCGGCTACTCGGTAGACGCCTACTTGTCTCACCAATGCTTGTCTGAAGACCCAGTTGTGAAGTGATGGGGTCTTGGAAGCTTAGGTCATTGACAATAAATGCAGACAGAAGAATGGTTGGATACGTCGACTCTTTAGTAATTGGAGTCTTTCATTCTTCTTCTATTGGAGGCGGAAAAGGAGTCTTTTCTCGCATATCAGGATGTAGATGAGAAGGGATGTGGTCTTCTAGGAGGAGAGGATGTGGTAGGTCAACTGACAGCTGTGGGAACTCTTCTCTTAAATTTCTATGAGGTGGAGAAATTATCTCAACCCCTAGGTAGTTTTTGTTACTCATTGGTTGCTTTATAGTATTTTTTCAGGCCGATCCTTCTTTTTCTTTCCAGCCTCTTTCTTCCGTTCTCTATTTTTATCTCCTTCTTTTCCTTTTTAATTCTTTTTATGTTTTGCTTGATGCGCTGGCCTTAGCCCTTTTCCTCGTATCACTTCCTTCGCGCAACTCGCGATCCATTCTTTAGCATCCATAACCCCTTTATTCTTTACTTTTGGCACATGATGCCGAGTTCTAGCTACAGCGCCTGCATCTTTGATGTTGATGTGTTACAGTTTGAGTTGTGTGCTAAGTCGTATCACGCCCAAATTAAATTCGGGTGACTTACTCACTAAATATATCAAGGGAAGTATGGAGTCGATCCCACAGAGAGCCGATTCAAATTTCTCAAGTTTGAAACTTATAGAATGTAACCAGGGGCTTTCGTGAAAATTGTAAATGCAAATTGCATGAAATTTGAAAAGCATAGAGTGAGATTAAATGAATAAAAATTATCAATCAAAGAAAACACTTAGCTTGGGTCGTTCTAGTTTATTCCATTCATTTTTTCAATTCTATCATAAACTTATTCAAAAGATCATGCGAGAAATTCCAATTAAAACTTAGTCTGCTCGTTTAGAATCCTAATCGATGGTCCGTAAAATCAAGTTAATTCGAAGAAAAGCGAGAATCCTCAACTAAACAACAAATCAACAAGCATTAAGATTAAAAGTAATGCTAAGTCAAACAATCGATTTGCATCGTCTGATCAATTATTTGAGCGAAATTTATCTAGGTTAGAAAGTAATGCTTATCAAATGGAATCCCAATTTAACTTCACAAACTTTACTTAACCTTTGCTTCTAGGTGATTACTACCTAACGATTATAAATTAGGGCCAATCAAAGCAATTAATCGTATAAACATAGCCAATTTGTCAGATTATCCCATGTAAGACAATTGAATAATAAAGTCAAGATAAATTTCATACAGATCAGAAAAGTTTCAACTGAATTTCATATAGATCGAAACCCATGCTAAGTACTTACCCTTTAACCACAAATAATCTTCTAAATTGAATCCTCAAGTTAGATGGTGTTCAAAGGGTAGATAAATTCAATATTTTGTTCAAATGAGAGGGAAAAACTGAGTCAAATCGAATTGGCGGCTGTTTTCTTTAACCCTCGGACTGACCATTTATTTAAAGTAGTTGTCGCAGCGTTGCAATGCTGTGCACAATGCTTCAGCCTCAAGATTGTAGCATTGCAACACTGCCTTATTCTCCACAAAATAGGTAGCTACTGCCTTGTAGCATTACATGACGCTCAATTCGAGCGTTGCAACGCTCCAATTACGCAGAATCTTCTATTTTCTTGGCCTTTTTTCTCCATTTGTGCATTTTATTTCCTTACTTGGCTATTTTAACATCTTTTCGTCTCGAACGCTTTATTCAGCCTCTTGTGCACTCGAGTCCTACAAAACCATCAAATTAAACACATTAGATAACTTAACGATCCAAATTAAGTAGAGGAAGATAACACATTTTTTGTGCTATTAAACATCCCCAACTTAGCTCTTGATCGTCGTTGAGCAAGTTAGAACACACACAAATAATCAGTTTTTCAAACCATAATATTCCCTACTCAAGCCTCAATAGTCAACTAGAATCATACACACAATCGATTAGGCATTCAAATAGCATTCCACCATTTCAAGGCAAGTTTGAAAATTCGTTAAAAGCTTTGTCATGCATGTACAAGTCAAAAGTTATTTATTTTGAGGAAGAGCAAGCCCGAAATGGCCTTATTATTCCTTTGTTTGTTTTCCTCATATATTGGCTCGAAGGATCCGGAATTAGGTTTTTAAGTTCAAAGTGACAATGACATTAAATTGGAGTGGTCAAAATCTATTTATTCATCGCCTTTTAGTATGTGCTTTTCTTTTCTTTCTTTTCTTTTTTTTTCAAATGAAGGGAAAACTTAATCTAGGAAGGAAACTTTCGTTTTAGTTTGTCCACACGGGTTACGTAGAAGACATCTAACTACGGACCTGAAGGAAATCAAACCAGAGGATTTCCATGAGCAGTTAAAAGGATCGTTCCAAATTCCATTCAGATTGAACACAAACATTTACAGTCTAAAATGGAAACTAACAGGTCATGCATAAATAGAAATTACAGTATGCTATTAGAGAATCAAGGGATATAGTATGCGTACCTTTAAAAAACCATTCTTCAAGAATCCCTCGATCGAAATTCAATTTGTCCACAACAACACTCGAACGCAATGAGCAGAATGCCAACAGCATGAACGTCTTAATGCTCCTCGAACCCAATCGAGTCCAACTCGATTCACGAACAAATGTAGAACACCACCACAAGTGTTACCTTGGTATTCTTGGTGTGAGAATCTAGGAGTTGTGGGCTCTGTATAATTTTGGCTTGAGGAACACTTGAGGTATGCGATCGAGTAAACGATCGAGTAAGTGGGAGATATGACACTGTCTATCGCATAGACGATGTACTCGATCGTTTAGTAAATGAAGCCTATCGTATAGACTTTGCTACTCGATCGTGTAGCAACGATCAGCTGAATGGCTATCGTATAGTCAATTCTAAGCGATCGCTTAGTAAAACAATTTTACTTGACAGTCATTTTTCCATGAGTTCTTTCCGAATGAAGCAAGTTCTAAATTTAGGAAAACAATTTTTCTTTTATCTCACGGTACCATAAAACTTCTAATAACCTCCCACTCAATCGGTATTAGAGAAAAAGAATTAATTATCATATAATTAATATATTATAAATAAATATGGTAACCAACTTATCATATTATATTTATATCCTATAGTTTTAATATTTCATCATATGAAACATATAAACCATAGTTCTTTTTCTATTTTATGGTACTTAATACCAATCATATTTTTATTAAATCCTCCAATTAATGTATCTCATACATCACACCAATTATATAACAGATAATTGAATTTTCTCTTGTTAATTTGAACACTTCAAATTAACCCAAAATTTGATTCTCAACTTGAACCCATTGAGCTACCAAGTGGACCTTATGGACCTGTAGCTTGAAGCTCCAACGATACGTGAATAGCTGACTAAACTCTTTAGTCATGAGATCCACCATCCGTTAACTGTCGAGCACTCCACTAAAGACCGATAGCAGCACTCTTCTCACTACATATATATTTCTGTGTCCATATTAACCAATCAATAGTGTGATAACCCTTCACAAGTTGCTCATAAGTATAGCTAGGCCAATTTACTGTTTTGCCCCTGTAGTTACATCTAAATCCTTAAGTATCACTGATTCGTCTAACAAACAATAAGTCATAGTCCTACTATGACTGAGTTCTCTCTTCCAAAGAGAGAATGTGGCCAGTATGTTCAAAACCTGGAATCAACCCTTTAGGGAGCAATTTATCTACTTACCCCTGCTTCGGGGAAGGAGTGAATTCCGTCTTGTGTAACTGAGTTTCCAGCTCTCTAATCAAACAAATCCCCAAAAAGGTAGGTTTGTTGAGTTGACAATCTGGCCACTCTCACCCATACTAATCAAAGGACCGCCCTCATAGGCAGGAGTTTCCAAAACACTCAAGATTAAGATCATGTCACCTATGGTTATTTTAGTGAGATGTAAGTCTCAATTATCAACGACGTTATATAAAGAGACTAATCATCTCCTGGTCCGGTTTTATACAAACTCTTTGTATAGGACACACCTGCTTGCATGTCTTCATATGAATGGTTAGGATCAGATCATTTGTAGCATGTTACAACACTTGCAACTATCCACAAAGCGCACCGTATCCGTAGTGTCACCAGGATAAGGTATTCTTTCTTTATCCTTATACTACAGATCTTTTAGGTTATTACTTAAGGCATGATCCACTTGTATGTCTCACATACATGCTTAAGTTTACATAAAATAACCATGGATCATAGCTTATTGGATATGAGTAAATGAAAATAAAATAACTCTTATTTTATTTATAACAATGTGTACAAACTGTTTACAAACTACGAGACTCCGGGAGAATTAGGCACTAATCCCAAGAGGGCCGATTTCCCTTCAAAAGTGTCTAAGCTTAGTCATTCCTCTGGAGTACTTTAGCTCAAAGGGAAACCACGAGTGTCATGACCGTCCCAGGTTAATCATACTCTTGAAGAAGAGGAGTAAACCCAATTTTTTATTTTTTTTCTTCAATTTTTTTTATAATGTGAATTGTGATATCAATTGACTACATCTCAAGGCATGCATTAGTAAATTGAACAGTGGAAAGACTAATATCTATTACCAAGGCCTTTCGGAATGACAAAAAACTTGTGGTCTCATAATTCAATTCTAAGCAAGCGAACAAGGTCAAGAAAGATATAGAGAGAACTTGTAAATGTGTGAACAAAAAAAAAATTAATCAAAATTTTCAAAAACACCATGAAAATCGTGAATCCTTTCATCCGACCTATTCTTATGCTAGAAAAATTTATACCAGTGTGTCATAGACTAGTCATAATAAGGAACAAAACAACAAGACAAACCACAATCAAGTAAATATAGTCCAAGCAAATCCAAATACCCCACCCCCAACTTTTAAAACACACATTGTCTCCAATGTGATGAAAAATAAAGCACGAGAGATCAGAATACTTCCTTGAGCAACAGAGTGAAGGAAGGATATAGGAGACTCGAATTAACTCTTCTCCACCAACAATCCTAGCAATTCAAGAAGGATAGAAAGAATTAGGCTCAATAATAATAATAATAATAATAAGTTACAGAATTGAAATCTAATCTATGAAAGCAAGTAAATATAAAGCCTGGCTGCCTCCAGGATGCGTAAATTTTTAAGGTCAGTTACTCGTCCATGGTGGCTCATTATTAGATGTGAACTGGTGAGTCCAACCAGTAGACGATGTCAAAGCAATCTAAACACTCGCCATCATGGAAGACCTTTAACCTGTGCCCGTTCACTTTAAAAAAAATTCCTGTCTCAAGATTAATGATATCTACTGCACCATAGGGGTAAATGTGATAAACTCCAAATGGCCCAAGCCAGTTAGATAAGAGTTTTGCAGGCATAAATTTCAAACGAGAGTTATATAAAAGAACTTTATGCCTTACCTCAAACTCCTTTGGCATAATCATCCTGTCATGAAACTCTTCTACTCTTTGTTTGTATATCAGAGAATTTTCATATGATTCTAACCTGAGGTCTTCCAATTCCGAAAGTTGTAAAAGTCTGGCCTCCCCAACTGCCTCAGAATCCCAGTTGCACTTCTTTATTGTGCAATATGCCTTATGCTGAATCTCAACTAAAAGATGACAAGATTTTCCATAGACCATCCTGTAGGGAGACATCCCAATAGGGGTCTTAAAGGTCGTTCTGTAAGCCCACAAAGCATCGTCAAGTCGAATGCTCCAATATTTCCTTCCTGGGTTGACCACTCTCTCCAAAATAGTCTTCACCTCGCTATTGGACACTTCCTTGCCCATTTGTATGAGGGTGGTACAAGGTGGCAATACAATGTTGTACCTCATACTTTTTCAACAAGAAAACAATGACTTGATTGCAGAAATGTGATCCTTGGTCGCTGATGATTGCCTAGGGAAGCCAAATCTGCATAAAATGTTAGACTTTAAGAACCCCGCAACCACTTTACCATCATCAGTGATAGTGACTTTTGCTTCCACCTATTTGGAAACATAGTCCATTGCCATTAGAATATACTTAAACCCACAAGATGAAGGAAACAGTCCCATAAAATTTATCCCCCATACGTAAAATATCTCATAGAAAAGAATAGGGACTTGTGGCATTTCATTCCTACGGGACAAACCTTCTGACTTTTTACAACGTACACAAGTCTTACAAAGAAAATATGCATCCCTAAACAAAGTATCCCAATATAAACCAGAATCTCAGACTTTTTTAGCAGTTCTTTTGGGACTAAAGTTTCCACCACATGCATGCTTATGAAAAAAATTCTAAAACAGAAAAGAACTTGTCTTTAGGGACACACCTTCTAACAACCTGATCAGCATAAAATTTCCATAAGGTTCCTCCCATACATAATACTTTGACTCACTTTTTATTTTATCTCACCTATGCTTGTTTATTTCATAAGGGAACTCACCAGTGGTCAATTAATTAACGAGGTCAGTATACCAGGGAGTCATAGAAATACCGTCGGCCTGCATCAGTATATGGTCAGGGAAGTCTCCATCCAAACTAAGACAACCACCGTTAGCTACAAGCTTGCTAAAGTGATCCACAACAAGATTTTCACATCCTTTTCTGCTTGAAGCTTCAAGTTAAACTCCTGAGGGAGAAGAACCCACCTCAACAATCTGGGCTTAGAATCCTTCATGGACATGAGATAGCATAAAGCTGCATCATCAGAAAAAACAACTACTTCAGATCTAATAATATAAAAGCGAATTTTTTCAAGAGTAAAGACAACAACTAGAAACTCATTTTCTGTTGTGGTGTAGCTGCACTGAGCCGGATTGAGGGTCTTCGAAGCGTAGTAGATCACATGATGTTTCTTATCAATCTTATGTCCCAAAACCTCTTCTACAACATGATTGTTCGTATCACATATAATCTCGAAAGGAAGATCCCAGCGAGGAGCCTAAATAACACAAATACATAATAAGGCGTCTTTCAGCATGTCAAAGCTTGCCTTGCATTCATCATTAAACTCGAAAGCCACATCCTTGTGAAGAAGAGAGGTCATCAGCTGAACAATTTTACTAAAATCTTTGATAAACTTGTGATAGAAACCTGCATACCCAAGAAAAGATCAAACCTCCCTTACGCTTGTAAGGTAAGGGAACTTAGCAATAACATCAATCTTAGTAGGATCTACCTCAATACCATGCTTAGAAACAATGTGTCCTAAGACAATTCCATGCGAGACCATAAAATGACATTTTTCAAAATTAAGCACAAGGTTAGACTCAATGCATCTTTCTAACACTCGAGATAAGTTTGACAATCAATCATGAAATGAATCTCCATATACAGTGAAATCATCAATAAATACCTCAATGCAATTTTCTATGAACTTAAAAAAAAAAACACTCATCATGCAGCGCTGGGAAGTGCCCGAAGCATTACGTAGTCCGAACAACATCCTTCTAAAAGCAAAGGTGCCATAGGGACTATTGGGTTTTATGAACTAAAACTCGTAGATAATGAATGTAATTAAATTATCGTCATTAATAAATAGTTACTAATGTTTTTCTCAATCAGTGTTATTGATGTTTTATTTAACTTTGTCTTATTAATCCTAAAATCCAATAAACTAACATCCTAGGTTGTCTTATGAGTCTTGAACTGTATATAGAGACATATAGGGATCAATGTTCAATATACAATATAAAGGGTTTATAGTATAGAGGTAAGGTTGGGCACCTTATTTTGGTAACACTATGGATACGACCCACTTTCTATTTGATACAAATGCAGTAATCCAACGCATTCGTATAGGAGTCACACGAGTGGGGATATCCTGGGCAATGATTTTGCACAAGACTGAATCGCAAAATAGTAACCACTAGATGTAACTCCATTTACTAGTTAGGTTTCTAATTCAATAGGATGATCTAGGCAACTTGGTCTTACTCCTGAGTATATTATGAACTCCTGTTTATGAAGGATTGTCCTTTGATTTGTATGAGTGAGAGTGGCCAGTTCGCCAACTCAATATGCCTACCATTTTAGGGATAAGGGTGAGCAGATAGTTGGAAACATAATCATACAAGATGGATTTCACTCTTTTCTGACTTTAGGGTAAGTAGATGAGTGTTCCCTTAAGTGGTGTCTCTGGGACTTGAACAAAAGGGCCTACCCTCTCACTGCCCCAAGAAGAGTTTATGTTTAATGGTTGGACCATAAACAGGTTGTTCATTAGAGGAGCACTGGTACTTAAGGATGTAGAGATAACCTAGGGCTAAAATGGTAATTTGACCCAGCTGGTGTTACGAACACTCGTGAAGGACTAACTTGCTGTTATTGGTCTATATCCATGGACACAGAAACATATCTGTAGTGAGAAGAGTGTAGTTGTGGGTCTTTAGTGGAGTGTACTCACAATTAACGAATATTGATTAATTTGGTTAATGAGTTTAGCCAATTAATCTCACATCGTTGGAGCTTCTGATCTGCTAGTCCATTAGGTCCCATTCCTAGCTTGTAAAGGGTATTGAAGTAATTTGACATTAAATTGAACTTGAAATGTTCAAATTTAGAATTGGGAATTTTTTTTAATATATGTTGATACATTTTAATATAAAGTTTAACATTAAGATAAGAATAATGTGAATTGGATGCGCATTAAAACTATATATTAAATCAGAGAAATATATTTGAATATGATTCAAATGAGAAATTTAAATTAAATATGTGATATTTAATTGGATGATTAATTAATTAGAGATTTAATTATTTATTTAATTTAAATGAATTTTGAATTTAATTAAATTGATTAAATCAAAACTATAGGTTGAAATTAATGCACATTAGATGACATTAACACTATAGATTATGTGAGATAGAACCATTTAAATATGATTTAAATGGTTATTGGTTTTTATTTATTTAATTAAATAAAATAAATAGTTTAATTTAATTTAAATAAAATGCAATTCCCCACGTAGAGGAGTTACTAGAGATGTGTGATCCTCACTTTCACCCTCCCTATCTCATTCTCTCTGTATCAAAACAAAAGAAAAAAGAAAAAGGCAGTGAAGATCAATTTGATCGATGAGAAAATTTTCTGCATTTTTTCTTCCTTTTTCCTCCCAATTCCTAAAAGAAAAAAAAAAAAAAAGGAGAATCCCACAATTCTCATCTCCTCAATTTTCCTACAAGAATAGGAAGCACTCCAAGTAGTGGTGCCCATTCCTAATTCGTACAAATTCCATAGACTTCCCAAAAGGTTTGCAATGTAGGTTTTTTTCCCTGTATAATTAGGTTTTTGGGAATTGTATGCTTAATCTATTTTTCCTGTTTTATTCCAATGTAAAATTGTTATGTTTTAAATGCCAATTTTAAATATGTTTAGGTATTGTGTTTTGGCTTCCGTTGTGCCTAGGGTTTTCATCCCATCAGGGACATGTAAAGGTCATCTTCGGTTGGTCTTCCTGGTTAATCAGGATCTGATAGAAACCCGAAAAACCATCAAGAAAACAGAAGAAAGGCTTTCCAGCTAACCTTTCAAGCATCTGATTTATAAATGGAATAGGAAAGTGGTCCTTTCTAGTTACAATATTTAATCTCCTAAAATCAATACTTGTTCTCCACCAATTTTGAATCCTAACAGGAATTAGACTACCTTCCTCATTCTTGACCACAGTAACACCTGTTTTCTTAGGCACTACATGTATGAGACTGACCTATTCACTATCATCAATAGGGTAAATAATACCTACATCAAGGAGCTTGAAGACCTTATTCATCACTACCTTTTTCAGAACAGGGTTCAGATGTCGCTGGGGTTGTCAACAAGGCTTAGCTCCATCTTCAAGAGAAATCCTATGCATGCACACAGTGGGGCTAATACCTTTAATGTCGGCCAACGTCCACCTAATGGCTAGCTTTTATTGTTGCAAGACTTTTACTAACTGCTTCTCTTGCTCAGCAGTCAAGCTCTTGGAAATAATTATGGGTAGTATTTAACTTCTCCCAAGTAGGCATACTTCAAATGATTAGAAAGCTCCTTCAGCTCCACTTTAAGTGCCTGCCCAATAAAAGGATGCACCTTTTCAGATGAATCATTATTAGAACAAGAAGGCATACTTACCGGCTCTGACACGGATAAAGTGGGAAGCTCCTTAAGTGAGATTAAATTGCCTGAATCATCCTCATCATCATCATAGGTGTCCCAAATTACCTCCTGCTCAAGACAATCAAACACGTCAATTTGGCAAAAAGACTGCACATGCCCAACAGTAGGAAATCTCATAGCATAAAAAATATTAAATTTAACTACTTCACTATCAAACTGAATAGACAAAGTACCTTCATCTACATCGATCTTGGTCTTGGCTATTTTCATGAAAGGACGACCAAGCAAGATTGATGCAGATGAAATAGATGTAGGTTCCTCCATCTTAAGAATATAAAAGTCAGCAGGGAGAAAAAGATCATTAACCTGAACTAGGACATCTTCTATGATCCTTAACGGGTGAATAAAAGACCTATCAGCTAATTGAATTACAACACCAGTCTCAGTCAGGTCTTTCAATTTTAGTTCTTGGTATATTGAGTATGATATAACACTTATGGATGCACCAAGATCTAACATAGCTCTCTCAATTTTCTTTTTACCAATCACACAAGGGAGAGAAAACATACCTGGATCCTTTTGGTTTTCAGGCAAATTCTTTTAAAGGATCGGAAACACAAACTGACTTACCACAATCCTCTTTATTTCTTTCGCTTGCCTCTTCCTCGTGCATAGTTCCTTATGGAACTTGGTGTTGTGCGTCACTTCTTCTTATTATTTTTCTTCTTATGCATCACTTTCAGAATCTATTTCATATTCCCACTTGCCTTTTATGTTATTCATGTGGCACACGTCTAATTCATCAGGGTATTCTAACTCCTTGAGTATGTTGAATTTCACTTGTTGTCCATTCACCTTCATGATTATTTCTCCTTTCTAAACATCAATTAGCGTTTGCCCTATTGATAGAAATGATCTACACAAAATTATGGGCATATCTCTATCCGCTTCATAATCCAAGATTATGAAGTCTGCGGGAAAGATAAACTTATCAACCTTAACCAAGACATCTTCAATTTTGCCCTCTAGATGTGCTATGTGAAAGAATCGAATTCCTTAGCAGAAGTGCGTGAACACGCGTGCTTACAAAATTCATTTTGGAAATCAAGAAGAAACAGAGAAACATACAATATACAAGATAAACAAAAAACTCATAAGCATGTTGTATAGAGGATAGAGAGATTAGAAGAACTAACCTTTGAAGACCGTCTTCAAAGAATTCTTCTCTGTAACTCACAAACAACCACAAACTCCTCTACACAGACTTCTCCCTCGAACTCAACGTACAACAGGACATCATCATTGGGCCTTCCTTACTATTCTCAAGATTAAGAATAAAGGATGTGTAGGCTCTTTGATTTTGGTAAGAAAACTCAATTTGAGAGATAAAGAAATTTCTATTTTCTAGAGAGGAAGTTGAGTGAAAAACCATTTCTCTGGAAGAACTCTCTTCTTCTGTATTAGCACCACCTTGTGTATCACTCATGTGAGGAGAGATCCCTCGACCGCACGTTAACTCCCCTTGCTAACTGCTGGGGAGTTAACATTAACTTTTAATTTAATATTAAATTAAATCCTATTTAATTTAATTTAATTTAGTCTAATATATATAACTTAATCTAATTAATTAAATCAATTAACTAAATATCATATATTTAATTAATGTCACATCTGAATCATATTCTAATGTATTTCCTCTCATATATTATAGTTTTAATATGAATCTCATTCATATCAAACTTAACCTATAGTTTTAATATGAATCTCATTCATATCAAACTTAACCTATAGTTTTAATATGAATCTCATTCATATCAAACTTAACCTATAGTTTATTTAATATTTGAATCTTATTCAAATACATTATTCTCTCATTAACTTATAGATTTAATTTGAATGTTATTCATATTAATTTTAACCTATAGTTTTATATGAATCTTATTCATATAAATAATATTTGAATCTTATTCAAATATTTATCTCTCTCATAATAAATTATAATTTTGAATCTAATCCAAAATTAACTTTATATTATAATGTATTTATATACATTATATTAATTGTATCTTATACAATTAATTCCCTTTATTTAATTTGAACAATTCAAATTAACCCAAAACTAATTGATTCTTAGTTTTACCCATAGTGACCTAGCAAAGGGATCTAATGGACCTACAGATTAAAAGCTCCAATGATATGAGATTAATTAATAAAACTCTTTAATTAAATTAATCAACATTCATTAACTGCAAGTCACTCCACTAAAGACCCACAGTTGCACTTTTTGCACTATAAACATATTTCTGTATCCATGGATATAGCCAATCAAAAGTAAGTCGACCTTTATGAATTCCATGTAATATAGCTGGATTAAATTACCGTTTTATCCCTGTGGTTACATCTAACTCCTTAAGTACCATCAATCCCTTTAATGAACAAAGAGTTCATAGTCCAACTATAAACTAATCTCTCTCGAACCAGTGAGAGAGTAAAGCCTCATTGTTTAAGACTCGAAATCAGCTATTAAGGGAACAATTCATTTACTTACCTTAAAGATGAGATGGAGTGAGTTATATCTTGTGCAGTTGTGTTCCCAGCTCCCTACTCAGATAAATCCCCAAAATAGTAGGCATATTGAGTCGACGAATTTGGTCACTCTCACCTATACAGATCAAAGAATTGCCCTCATAGACAGAAGTTCACAACTCATTTAGGATTAAGGTCGAGTAACCTATAGTCATCCTATGAAATGTTAATCTCTTCAATCAACGGTGTTATAAAGAGAGACTAATCATTTTACGGTTTGATCTTATACAAACTCTTTGTATATGATACTTTCATTCACATGTCTTCACATGAACGATTAGGATCAAATCGTTTGTAACATTTTACAACTATTGTAACAATTACAAAGTGGGTCATATTCGTAGTGTCATCAAAATAAGACACCCAATCTTATTCATATACTACAGATTATTAGGTTATTACTTAAACATGATCTACTTGTATGTCAATCACATACATGTTTAAGTTACATAAAATAACCTTAGATCTTTCTTTAATGGATTATTGTATATATAAAATAATCAATTATTATTTCAATAACATATGACTATGAGGATTTAGGACATACATCCTAACACTAAGGAACAATCTACCAACTATAGTGTTACTGATGTTGGCCTTGCTTCACCAATCCCTAACTTCTTAAAGATAGATAGAGGCATCAGGTTAATACTCACCCTTAGGTAACATAGAGCTTGCCCTATGCCGATGTCTCCAATAGAACATGGGATGGTGAAGCTCCCGAGATCTCTCTTTTTATGCTAGGATGTTCTCCAGAAGCATGGTACTGCATTCTTGCGTCAGTTCTATCATTTCAAACTCTTCTATTCTTCTCTTCTTGGAAAGTATATCTTTTAGAAACTTCACATACGCGGACATCTGCTTCAACACTTCGACTAATGGAATGTTTATGTGCAGTTGCTTTAGTACATCCAAGAAGCGTCGAAACTTACCTCCATCACTCTTTTTCTTCAATCTCTATGGATAAGTAGATGAACGCATTTCTGATGACGCTTTTGAAATTGTAGCATTTGCAGATGAGATTCTATGTTTTCTAACTTGTTTTTCTTGCATTGAGTCTAGTGTTTCAGAATTCTTCATTGGTTGGTTGATTGGTTACTAATTAATAGAATTGTTGTTTTCCTCAATTGTTGGTCTAACTGTTGGGTTACTTCTTCCAAATTTTTTGGCAAATGGTTTTCCACTTCTCAGAGTCATTGCTTGACAGTGCTTCTTACTTGCATTCCCTACTTTTGGCCAATAATCTTGCAAATGCAAGGTTTCGACTTGATAATAAGCACACGTGTGACCATTTACTGGATGCGTCTATTAATACCATAAAATATCTAAATGATCCACTTGGTGGGTTAATAGGTCCATATATATCACCATGAATTCGTTCAAAAAATGCAGGTGATTCAGTTTCTACTTTAGCTAGTGATGGTCTAATTATTAATATACCTTGAGAGCAAGCATCGCATGATAATTCATTAGATTGAAGAACCTTCTGGCTCTTCAATAGATGTCCATATGAATTCTCAATAATTATTCTCATCATATAGATCCTGGATGATCCAATTTGTCATGTCAAATAGCAAATATATCTGGATTCATGAACTTCAGGTACATTGTTGCATATGTTTCAAATTACTCGTATATGAGTATGATATAATCCAGAAGATAAAGTAAATAACTTTTCTAGTATACGCTTTTCATATGAGACAGTAGATATCATATACAGATATTCTCTCATTCTTTCTATTAGTCTCAAATATGATAACCATTGCAACGTATATCTTTAAAACTCGGTAGATTTCTTTTTCATTGAGTAGGGAACAATTTATTATCAATTGTAAATTTTGTTCCTCTAGGTAAAATAATATATATATTTTTTCCAAATCATTCAATTAGGTTTTCAAAAACTAATATTGTGTTAATTTTTGCTTCCAACATTAACAATTTGTAAAAATATTTTCGGTTGTAAGTATTGTGTGTATAGTTTCACAGTCTGCCATCTTCATTGCTCATTGCTTAGTCACTCAAAATATGAAAATTATCCACGTTTCTTCATTAAACAAAATGATGACAATAAGAGAAACAAAACTTTGAATATTAAAAGTTCAATAATCTTAACTAAAGATAACATGAAAAATAGATTCTAGAAAAAGCATTAATTTTGTAATTCTCAAAATTGAAAGAAACACTTGTTATGTCATCAATTGTGGCAATTTTTGTTTCAGGAGATTCGAAAAGGTCTGGCACATCAACATTTATCATATTGGATGGGCCACATATATCATTTTCCTGCTACACAAATCTTGCTTCCACATTTTTCATTTTTCTTGAATTATTATCTTGTGGAGTTTTTCCTTTACAATCATCATTTCATGTGGTTCTCTTGAAATTTGGATGATTATAACAATCATCACGAAGAATACTTATTTCTTCCTCTATCGCGGTCATGACCTCAACCATGATCACAATTATTAAAATTTACAACATTCATTTCAGGAAATGGTGTTGTTCTAGTTGGTCGAGATTCATGATTTTTCATCTATGATATTGCTATTGCATGAGCATATCCGAGACACGAAATGTAGAAAAATATTTTATCTAACATATTGATCTCAAATCTTGGAGCCTCAAGTGTATCCATTCACAATGAGCTTTAGGAAGAATAATATTTTCCTAATGATCATATTTTTATGGCATCCAGGTACATTTCAGCATCAAACACTCATGACAAATAATTATTATCATTAATGTTAAAGGTTATGAATTCTAATTTTGTAAGATTTTTCATGGTAACACTATCACGAAACATTTTATTTATATTAAAAATTTAATATATATATATATATATAAAACATGCAAAACAACAATTAATTTATTAATCATAACGAATAGGAGAAAATGATATACCTTTAGGACCTACCTTTATCATAGGAAATAACGGGAGCTTCTGCTAATAAAGTGTTGTAAAATTGAGAAGAAAAATGGGCACGACGAAAATACGAATATCGAGAAAATATAATATTAAATTAAATATAACATAATATATAAATAAAAAATTAAAGAACAAAAGATGAGAAATTAGAGAAAAATGAAAATTATGAAATTTTTCTTTTTAAATTTCTCTCCAAAAAGTCTCTTCAAAATTCAGCAATATATATTTTTCTTAAATTCACCAATTGCCACTATTTATAGCCAATGTGACAAATATGAGGTGGAAGTACATGGATACTAAAAGTCAGTAATTGTATGGCATATGGACAACATGTATAAACACATATGGGGTTAGTGGGAGAATGTCATTAAGCATTGAAAATCTATTTTATAATATATATTATATATATCAAATTTGGAGCCTAAAAAATTAAAGATCAAATTGAGAAGAGAATATTGAATGTGTTTTTTAGTTAATGATTTGAGGATGATTTTGAAGAGACTTTATGCCAACTATCGTGTGACAAGCTCACTTTTCTATAGGAAAAATACATCTTTGGTTTTTTGGATCTAGTTTCTATTTAGTCCCTAAATTTTAAAGTGTTATACATTTAGTCCCTAAGTTTTAAGTTTGGTTTCAACTTAATCCCTAATTTCAAAATACTACAATTTTACCCTTTACATTTGAGTTTCACTTCAATTTGGTCTCTATATTTCAGGATTTACACTTTTAACCTTGATTTTTACTAAATATACATTTTCCACCTTTAAAATTAATTTATGTAAATAAATTAAAAATTATTAAAATAATTATAATGAATTAAGTTTCATTATTTTTATCACTTTTAAATTTAAATTTAAAATTTTACTTCACAACTATTTTAATTAATTAATAGAAATTGACGTCAATGATTGAAAATGTGTATTTAGTAGAAAAAATGATGTTAAAAATATAAAATCTTAAAACCCAAAGACCAAATTGAAACAAAACTCAGAAAAAATTGTAATATTTTGAAATTTAGAGACTAAATTGAAACCAAACGCAAAATTTTAAAATTAAATATATAACATTTTAAAATCTAGGAAATTAATAAAAGCTAATCCAAAACCTAAGGAGGAAGGAGATATTATTACCTTTCTTATATTTCATTAGTTTAATACCATAAAGTTATCCCTTACGACGCAATGCATTCCCCGAAACCCCGAGGCCAAAGGCTAGCGCTCGTGTTTCTTCTCTGACTCTGCCCATCACATTTGAAAGCGCAGAGGCCGTGGGTTATTGGCCGGGAGATGCTAAAACAATGCTTCAGGTTCTCAATCTAAGACCCCCAACTCCGATTCTGGCCTTATCGACCTCGATTTCCGGTGACCTAACTTGCTCCGCCCTCCTATTACTTCGCCCTCGTAATGCAACACACAATTGGGCGCTTTTACAGTCCAACCTCAAGTGCAACGGCAGATTCTCTTGCCTTTTCCCCGATAATCGAAGAGAGGTGCTGCGTTTTTCTTTTCTTTGTTTCTTTCAACCTTCAACTGATTAGAATTTGTAGCTTGTTCTCTTTTTATGTTGTGTTCGTTGTCAATAACCTAGTTAATTTTCTGAGATTGATATTTCCGGCTGGATTTTCTTTACTTTTTCGAGGAAATATAAATGGGTGGCGAAACTTTATGCCGTGGATTTGCCTTCTGTGGCTTACTTTTTGGGGGAAATTTGAGAAACATATGGAAGGGAAACTGAGGGGTTGGGTAATTACTTCAGAGCTAGGATGGGAGATAGGGATAATATGGAGTTGAAGCTTAATACCCTAGTTACCTTATTCCATAACAGACATAAAGTGGATGAGAATTGGATAGCTTTGCTTGGTATTGCTAGCTATTTGTACATTTATTAGAAAATTTTATTGCATACTAATCATCCTGTACTTGAGTTCTTTAACTTAGAAGACTATAAATTTGAGCTTTTGTATGAAGAAGCCTGGAAGCTTTATTGTCAAAGTTGCATATACTTCTATTTTTAATACAATAGGGTTGGAGAATTTGAAGCACAGACCTCTTAGTTGCTAGCACATCAGTTGAGTTATACTTGCTTCGGCGATTGCATGTGCTCTGTTGATGCTGGCTTTCCAACTGTATCTGACTGCTTTCGTTAATTAA
This sequence comes from Benincasa hispida, assembly GCF_027475165.1. Taxonomy (NCBI): domain Eukaryota; kingdom Viridiplantae; phylum Streptophyta; class Magnoliopsida; order Cucurbitales; family Cucurbitaceae; genus Benincasa; species Benincasa hispida. Next base: position 14,366,754 of record NC_143480.1, on the reverse strand, counting down.
ATTTCATCCTACGAGGGAAAAAAAACTTAAAAGAGTCCACCAATCTAATAGACTGGCTGCTGAAAAATTGAAGTGTGAATTGTTCTACTCCTGTTTGAGAGAGGACTTCAACTTTTTTCTGTCTGTTTCAATTATTTTTTGGAAGCATTCTTCTATCCCATCTTTTTTCATCCATGGGAATCAGAAAATGACTAACATTTATCCTTGGTAGTTGTACTTACCCTGTTACTTATTTCCCTTTTCCCCAGGGCAGTGTCATTATTGTTAGATATGCACATCCATCCCTTGGCTTTCCTCCCAAAAGAAGAAAAAATAGAGAATTGACTTTATGTTGTTTAATTTTGTGTGATCCAATATGCACCTAATTTGCTCCATATACAAACTTGCCGTGCATTCTTCTTTATTATTGTGCCCAACACAACAAAGTGTGTTATGGAATTGGAACAAAAGAAAATCTGGCTTAAATTTACCTTGACTTTGTTGATAGCAGGAACAGGCAAGGAAGGCATTAGAAAGTGCACTTGGGGGAAAGAAAAATGAATTTGAGAAATGGAATAATGAAATAAAGAAAAGAGAGGAGATGGGTGGCGGTGGCAGTGGTGGACGAGGAGGTTGGTTTGGATCGGGCAGATGGTTTGGTTGGTCTGATGACCAATTCTGGCCAGAAGCACAACAGACTAGTCTTGCTGTTTTAGGTATAATTGTCATGGTAAGTATTTTCCTTCACCCATCATAGATTCTGCATATATTGTTTTGGAATGCAATCTAACCATCTAATCTCTCATTTCACTGCTGCAAATTTTCAATAAAAGTATCTCATAGTTGCAAAAGGCGAACTGTTGCTTGCTGTTGTTTTCAACCCACTGCTGTATGCTTTGCGAGGAACAAGAAATGGATTGACTTTTGTTACTTCAAAAATTTTGAGGAACACCTCTGCTAGTAATTATGCTGAGGTTGAAGATATTTCAAACAAAGAAGTCTCTGCCAAAGAGAGAGTTGCAAAGAAATGGGGGAGCGATTGATCTTTAATCCCATTTACTTTTGACCTTCATGTTTCAACTATTCAAAAATAGGTTGCTATGTAATTTTTTGGAAAATGTTTGGCTCCTAGAATTAGTTTTTTCCTTTTTATGTGAGTTGTTTTCTTTCGTTTTAAAGAATAGCTTCCTTTTAAACTGGATGCTTGTGTTCCCTTCTTCAACAGAAACCTCCCCCAAACTAAAAGAGTAAATATTGAATTGCATAATTACTCTTTAAACCTTGTTATATTTGTCATTTTTATAAACATACACGACACACGTAGTTTCATTGTTAGCGACTTTTGAGATACTAGGTAATGTCTTATCTACTAAAATATGTTATCAAATTGACACATGATCCAAGATTTAGCCAAGAAAGATCATTTCTCATTACCATACATGAATGTACTCCCCCTCATAGAAACATCACTTGAGAGATCTCTGAGTCGTTGCATTCTACTGTTGTGCACTAGTTTTTCAAAGTTTGTGGTAGGTATTGCCTTTGTAAATAAGTCCGACAGGCTATCTTTCGAATAAATTTGTTGTACAGTGATGTCATTTTCGTCAAGATCATGAGTGTAGAAAAACTTTGGTAAAATATGTTTTGTTCTAACTCTTTTAATATATCTTCACTTGATTTGGGATATGCATGTTGTATTGTCTTTGTATGATATCGTTGGAAAATTTTTACTAGAAGACAAACCACATGTTCTATGAATATACTGAGTAATTGATTTTAATCATATACTTTCTCGACTAGCCACGTGAATTGCAAGAATTCCAGCATGATTTGAGGAGGTGGTTGTTATGGTTTGTTTCACCAATAATCATGATATAGTAGTTCTTTCACATGTGAACAAATAACCTATTTAAGATCTAGTTTTGTATGGATCAGATAAATATCCAGAATCTACATAAAACAAACTCATATCGATCGTTTCTCGAAGATAACAAAATATATGCTTAACTCCATTTCAATGTCTTTTTGTTGGAGAGGAACTGTATCTAGCTAATAAATTTATTAAAAACACAATATCTGATCTTGTATTATTAGAAAGATACATATGTATACCAATTACACTAAGATATGGTACTTCAAGATCAAATAGTTATTCATTATTATCTCCAGGTCGAAATATGTCTTTCTTCACATCTAGTGAACGAACTTCCATTGGAATGTTCGATGGATGTGTTTTATCCATATAAAATCTTTTCAAAACTTTTCCTGTATAAGTTGACTAATGAACAAATATCCCATCTGTTAAATGATCAATTTGCAAGTCAAGGCAAAATTTTATTTTTTCGATATCTTTCATCTCAATTCTTTCTTAAGATATTTTATTGTCTTTGAAAACTCTTCAGGAGTCTTTATTATATTTAAGTCGGCAACATATATAGTTATAATAACAATCCTGATTGTGATTTCTTTATACCGATCTCTGTAACTTTATTGAATACGATTCCTGAGAATTTGATTTATATGTTTCAAGTACCTTAAATCCTTTTGGGATTCTCATATAAATATCAATATCAAGAGATCTATATGAATATATTATGACTACATTCATAAGATGCATATCCAAACTTTCATACACAGTCAGACCAATTAAATATCTTAGTATAATTGCATCCACCACCGGAGAATATGTCTCTTTATAATCAATACCAAGTTTTTATGAAAAGCCTTCTGCAACTAGTCTTTCTTTATATCTTGTGATCTCATTATTTTCATTTCTTTTCCTCACAAATACTCATTCGTATCTCACAGGTTTGACACCTTCTTGTGTTCGGAATATTGGTAAAAAAATCTAACGTTTTGAAAGTGAGTTTAATTCTACCCCGATTGCTTTTCTCCATTGAAGTCAATCTTTTCTATGTCAACATTTTTCAATAGATTTTGGTTCAGAATCCTCATTTTTAGATATAATATATGTTGGGGTTGATGCCCTAGATCTCGTGGGTCTTGTAGTTTGTAATTGTAATGTAAAAATAATTTATTTATTTTATAAAATATGAGCTATTTTATTCGACATTAAGTAGCATTAACCCACAAAACCAATAAACTAGCATCCAAGGTTATTTTCTGTAACTTAAACATGTATGTAGAGACATACAGGTGAATCGTGTTTAAGTGATAACCTAAATGGTCTGTAGTAAATGGATAAGACTAGGTACCTTATTCTGGTGACACTATGAATACACCCGCTTTGTAGATGTTACAATTATTGTAAAGTTCTACAAAGGATTTGATTATGATCATTCATTAAAGACATGTGAGCAAGGGTATTCTATACAAAAGGATTTGCATGAGACCGGACCATGAAATGAATAGTTTCATTAAATAATGTCGTTAATAGTAGAGACTTACATTTCACCACGATTGTTAGGTTTTATGCTCTAAAACTTGTAGATAGTAAATGTTATTAATTGGCCGTCATCAATAAAGAGTTATAGATGTTAAACCAAGTTATTGCTTGCATTGTTGTCTAATTTGTCTTAATAACCTTAAATCCAATAAACTAACATCCAAGGTGTCCTATGAGTCTTGAATTGTAATGTGGAGACTATAAGAATCAATGTTCAAGATATAACATAAAAGGTTTATAGTATAGGCACAAGGTTGAGTACCTTATCATGGTAATACTATGAATATGACTCACTTTGTATTTGATACAAACGTAATGATCCAGCGCGTTCGTGTAGGTGACACTCGAGTGGAGGTGTCCTATGAAAAATTTGCAGAGGACTAGACCGTGAAATAGTAACTACTAGATGTAACACCGTTGACTAGTTTGGTTCTTATTTCAATAGGATGACCTAGGCGACTTTGTCTCAATCCTGAGTATATTATGAACTCTTGTTCACAAGGGATTGTCCTTTGAATTTCATGGGTGAGGGCAGCTAGATCGCCGACTCAATATGCCTACCATTTTGGGGACAAGACTGAGTGGGGAGTTGGGAACATAATAAAACAAGACAGAATTCCCTCTATCCCTCCTTCAGGATAAGTAGATGAACGTTCCTTTAAGTGGTATCTCCGGAATTTGAATAAAGAGCCTTATCCTCTCATTGGCCTGAGAGGGTTTCTATTTATTGGTTGGACCATAAATAGGTTGTTCATTAGAGGAGCACTGATACTTAAAGAGTCAGAGATAACCTAAGGATAAAATGGTAATTTGACCTAGTTGAAGTTGCAAACACTCCTGAAGGACAACTTGCTGGTCCTGGTCTATATCCATGGACATAGAAGTATATATGTAGTGAGAAGAGTGCAGTTGTGGGTCTTTAGTGGAGTGTACTCACAATTAATAAATATTAATTAACTTAGTTAATGAGTTTAACCAATTAATCTCATATCATTAGAGCTTCTGATCTACAGGTCCACCAGGTCCCCTCTAAGCTCACTAGAGGATACTTAAGAGGGATAATTTGAATTGTTCAACTTAATTTGAGGAAACTATATACTAATGTGATTAATATATAATTGGAAAATAATATTTGAATAAGATTTAAATTAATTAATTCAAGTAAATTAGATTCACAAATAATTATTAATAGAGAGGTTTTGCACATATACATGAGATGTATATGATAATTAAATGTATACATTAAATTAGGTTTAATATATAAGTAATTATTTAATTATTGTGCAAATCAAAATTAAATAAGTGTTATTTAATTGGACTAATTAATTGAATAAGTGATTTAATTAAATGAGCTAATTAATTAAATAAATTCTATTTAATTAATTATATAAAATGAAAATATATTAGAAAAGATGCTTCACCCTTTTCTATATAAAGACCTCCTTATGACCATTTGAGGATGTACTAAATACACAATTTTCATTGTAGAGAAACTCTGCCAATACACAACTCCTTGATGTTATTGTGTAGAATTTTCTCTAAGTCATAAATCCTCATTACACTCCAAAACCTTATTCTCCTTTCTCTCTTCCAATAGTTGGATACCACCTATCCCTCTATTGGAACCCCAGAGAAAAACGAGGTAACTCTTGTGGTAATGTTCGAGATTGTTCAAGGACGTTGTTCGTGATCAAGACCGTTTGGAGATCCGTTTGTTGGAACATTGGAGAGGATTGTTCGTGGCACTTGGGGAATCTACAAAAGTATGAACCGTTCTAATCATTTCCCCAATAGCATGCTAGTTTATGTGTTTATTCTATTCCATCTAGTATAACAATTTTGTTTATTGTAAAAATCAAATCGTGGGATGCAAGGCGATCTCACACGAGAACATTTTTCCTGTGGGATTCGATCCTTTCAATTGATGTCAGAGTCAATTCCTTGCATCCACATTCTTTATATTTTTCGAAATAAAATCGTTTAGAGGTGGGTTTTTATATTCTGCATTATCGAATGTTTGGATGGTTGGTTTGCAAAATTAGATGTTTTTTTATCTTGGCACTAGATTACTTTTTAATTTGATTAAATTGTAAGGGCCCATCATATTTTTTTGGGTGTTTTAATTCATGCTTCAAATCTGTAAATCCGTGTTGATCGATAAAACAGTGATTGCTGAAGAGATCGGGAAGAAATGGAAGTTTTCGGGGGCAAGTTTAGAGCTCAAATGAGGAATATTGAAACAATCTGCCACACAGCGTCGCAATGCTATAAAGCAGAGGCGTTGGGCTACAGTCGCAATGTTGCAACGTTGTCGATAGTGTTGCAACGCTCCGAAGATGGATGGACTCAATGCGGTACGGGCAGATGTCTCAGATGTTGTTCTTTTAACCTAATTTCCTCTTTTGTAATTTTATTTTATATTAATTAATTAAATTAATATAATAGTTATATTAATTTAGTCAATTAATTTTGCATTAGGGTGTTATAAATCGGTTCAGTTTTTGCTGCTTAATTTAGTTATGCATTGGATGGATGTTTTAAATTGTTTTTTGAATTCATATTACATATCATATGTCATAAAGATTAAAAAATACTCACCTTAGGATAAACATGTACATGTATCATGATTAAATATAAAGGGTTATATTTTATAGATGCATGATTAAATTAGCATGCTCATGCATTATAATATAGAGTTATGTTAGTGATGTATGATTAACCTAAGCATGTCCATGCATCATACTATATATTAAAATTGTCCTAATAAATAGTGGAATGATGTATGTGAATGCTTGAAGTTTTTATAGATTTAAATAATTAATTAATTTATAAAGAGTTATAGTATTAATGAAATTGATTAAAATCTATAACCTAGATTGCATGCAAACATAGGTCCATTTTTTTAAATGGTTTAAAATTGACTTATGTTATTTTTAATGAGATTAGGAATAGGTTAATCTTTTTAATTTGTTTTAATAGGATTAAAATGAATTTCAACAAAAAATAAATTTATAAAATAACTGCTCATAAGGGACCTTTGTCTAAGGAAGGTTCTGTCTAAGAGTGGATATTTAAGCTGGCGGAAACTGAACATCTCCACCTAGGAACCGACCTGAAAGGTGAATTGGGCAAATATTTTATAAGCATGCAATAAATGATTGATTTTATTAAAAGGTTTAATAAATGAAATCAACTATTGTTTAAATTTTTCAATATAAATATTATATTAAGCAAATTTAAAGGACTTAGAAAAGTCATTAGCCAGGGTTTTAACTAAGTATAATAAAATTCTAATACAATATTAGAAAACTTTAGTGGGAAGAAGTTGGTATATATGATATATCAAACTTCAGCTCCCACATCCCCAAGAGTTCACACCGTGAGATTCATGCTCAGTTTCGTATCGCCATGGGAGCAGCCTCCCCTTGGAGAGTATTTACATGGGTCAATAACAAGGTGAATGGGGAAAGTATACCATGTCAACGTATCCCACAATCTCCACCATTAGGTTGCACTGTGAGATTCCTATGGTCCACCTGCATGTCATCCTAAAGCGACCATCCTTTCAGAGGCCTCATCATAGAGGTCGAAACAATGCAAACTCCAGCAATAGATAAAGTTTCTTAGGTTAATCTTCAACAGTTCTTTCCCTTTGGTAACCTGTTGAAGCGTACCTCTGAGATCCAAAAATGGGAGGACCACACTTACGAGATGAATTAAGTAGTTAATGAATCCTTAACCGAAACAACGATAGCTAAAAACTATAGGAATGAGAGTTATTATGGTATTATTGATTGGCTGAGAATGTCTGAATTCAAGGGAGAAGTAGCTGATCACCCTTTGGTGGCTATTGCTCTAAACCTCTGAAGTATCATTGCCAAAAAAAAAAAAAAAAAAAATTGAAATCAATAGTTTAATTAGGGTTCTATGATTGCATGCGTTTTTGCTAAATTGACTGGATAATTATGTAATGGGTTATGACAAAGATAACTAATAAGGTCAATTGATTGTTATATGTTTTAGCAGGTCTTCCACAATCATATCTTTGCTTAAAAATAAGAAATTAATCCATGAAATCTATGCGACATGGAAATCTAACTTGAATATGATTCTGGTTATTAATGATCTGTGATTTGTCTTGACGAAGGAATGCCCTCAAATTCCCGCTCGAAATGCATCTCAAGTGTTGAAGGATGCTTATGACCATTTGATGAATGCCAATGATAAGCCCCGAGTCTACATCTTGGCAAATCTGTCTGACATTCTTACCAAGAAGCATGAGGCTATAATGACTACACGTCAGATCATGGAGTCCCTCCAGGAGATGTCTGGACAACTGTTCCCTCGAATCCGACACGAGGCCCTCAAGTACATTTATAATGTGCGCATGAAAGAGAGCCAATCAATGAGAGAATATGCTCTTGATTTAATGGTCCATTTCAATGTCGCTGAAATGAATGGTGCGGACATAAACGAGCAGAGTCAGTTGCTCTTTATTTTAGAATCTCTTTAAAAAAGTTTTCTTCAGTTCCACAGCAATGCGGTAATGAACAAAATATAATACAATCTGGTTACCCTTCTAATCGAGTTACAGACTTTTTAGTCTCTTATGAAAGTTTTACCAGTAGAAGGAGAGGCAAATGTTGTCCATTCTAAAAAGTTCTATAAGGGTTCATCCTCTATAACTAAGTCGTTCCTTCGACTTCTGGTACTAAGAAGATCTAGAAAACGAAATGAGGGAAGAAGAAGGATCCTGCTACTGGCAAAGGCAAGGGAAAAGCTAAGATTAACAAGGGAAAATGCTTCCACTGTAATGTGGATGGTTATTGGAAACACAATTGCCTCAATTGCCTTGCTAAGAAGAAAAAAAGAAGGAAGGTAAATATGATTTACTAGTCTTGGAAACTTGTTTAGTGGCAAATGACCATGATGCCTAGATACTTGATTCAGAAGTCACTAATCATGTTTATTCTTCTTTATAGGGAATTAGTTCCTTTCAGCAGCTAGAAGATGGTGAAATGACGCTCAAGGTTGGAATGGAAGATGCCATTTTAGCTCGTATAGTGGGAGCTGTTAAGTTGTATTTTGGAAATAGATTTTTGTTTTTGGAAAACTTATACATTGTTCCCAAGATGAAGAGGAACCTTGTTTCTATTTCTTGTTTAATTGAACAATAATACTCATATTCTTTTAGTAAAATGAAGTGTTCATTATGAAAAATGGTGTGATTATTTATTTACACTAGAAGACAACTTATATGTGTTAAGACCAACTAAATCAAAAGCTGTTTTAAATCTTGAAATGTTTAAAATTGCTAATACTCAAACTAAAAGGCAAAGAATTTCTCCAAGTAACAATGATACATACCTTTGGCATTTGAGATTAGGCCAGATGAATCTCGATAAGATCGGGATTGGTAAAGAATGAACTTTTAAGCAAGTTAGAAAATGATTCATACCCTCCATGTCAATCCTGTCTCGAAGGAAAAATGACTAAAAGACCTTTTAGGGAAAAGGTTATACAGTCAAAGAGCCCTTAGAGCTCATACATTTTGATCTATGTAGTCCGATGATTGTAAATTCTAGAGGAGGGTACGAATGCTTCATTTTTTTTATAGATGATTATTTGAGGTATGGTTACTTATACCTAATGAAACATAAGTCTAAAGCTTTTGAAAATTTCAAAGAGTATAAGATTGAAGATGAAAACCTATTAGTTAAAACAATTAAAACACTTCGTCTGATCGGGGTGGATAGTACATGGATTTTGAATTCCAGGACTATTTGATAGAACATGGAATTCAATCCCAACTCTCAGTGCCTGGTACACCTCGACAAAATGGTGTATTAGAAAGGAGAAATAGACCGTTATTAGATATGGTCCATTCTATGATGAGCTATGATCAATTGTCTTACTCGTTTCAAGGGCATATAGTAGAGACTATAGTTCACATCTTGAACAATGTTCCCTCAAAAAGTGTTTCTAAAACACCTTTTGAGTTATGGAGGGGGCGTAAGCCAAGTTTACGTTACTTCAGAATCTAAAGTTGTTCTGCACATGTGTTAATGACAAATCCTAAGAAGTTGAAACATTGTTCAAGATTGTGCCAATTTGTTGGTTACCCTAAGGAAATGAGAGGTGGTTTGTTCTATGGCCCTCAAGAAAATAAAGTGTCTGTATTAAAAAAAAAATGCTACATTTTAAGAGGAAGATCACATGAGAGATCATAAACCATGTAGCAAAATAGTATTAAGTGAAGCTACTGAAGAATCAACTAGGGTTGTTGATACAACTGGTCCTTTCTCAAGAGTTAATGAAGAAGCCAACACTACAAGTTAGTCTCATCTTTCTCAATCATTGAGAGTGCCTCGATGCAGTGGAAGGGTTGTGATACAACTTGACTGTTACTTGGGTTTAACTAAAACTTAGGTTGTCATACCAGGTGATGGTGTTAAGGATCCATTGTCCTATAAACAGGCAATGAATGACATAAACAAGGACCAATGGGTCAAAGTATGGACCTTGAAATGGAGTCTATATACTCCGATTCAGTATGGGAGCTTGTAGATCTACCTGAAGGGGTTAAACCCATAGGGTGTTAATGGATCTATAAAAGAAAGAGAGATATAGCTGGAAAGATATAGACCTTCAAAGTTAGACTTGTAGCAAACGGTTAAACCTGGAGAGAATGGGTTGACTATGAGAAAACTTTTTCCCCTGTTGTTATGCTTAAGTCTATAAGAATTCTCTCGTCTAATATGGCAAATGAATGTCAAGACTGCTTTTTTTGAATGACAATCTTGAGGAAAATATCTTTATGTCTCAACCCGAGGGGTTCATAGCCCAAGGTCAGGAGCAAAAAGTTTGCAAGCTGAATCGATCCATTTATGGGTTGAAACAAGCATCTAGAACTTGGAACATTAGATTTGATACAACGATAAAATCTTTTGGTCTTGATCAAAATGTAGATGAACCTTGTATCTACAAGAAAATCATCAACGATAAAGTAGCTTTTCTAATACTTTATGTGGATGATATCCTACTAATTGGGAATGATGTAGGGTACCTTACTGACATTAAGGAATGGTTGGTAACCCATTTTCAAATGAAAGATTTAAGAGAGGCACGATATGTACTTAGGATCTAAATCATTAGGGATCACAAGAATTGAACCCTAGCTCTATCTCAACAACTTATATCGACACAATGTTGACTTGATATTCGATGCAGAACTCTAAGAAGGGTTTGTTACCTTTCAGGCACAAGGTTCATTTGTCTAAGGAACAGTGTCCTAAGACACCTCAAGAAGTTAAGGATATGAAATGTATTCCCTATGCCTCAGCTGTGGGCAGTTAAATGTATGTTCTGCTCTACACTAGGAGACATTTATTATGCAGTGGGAATTTTTAGTAGGTATCAGTCCAATCCAAGGTTAGACCACTGGATAGTGGTTAAGAAGATCCTTGTATCTTAGCAGAATAAGGGACTACAAGCTAGTGTATGGAGCTAAGAATTTGATCCTTACAGGATACACCGACTCTGATTTCCAAACTGACAAGGATTTTAGAAAATCCACGTTAGGATTAGTGTTTACCCTAAACAGGTAGCTATAGTATGGCGTAGTATCAAGCAAGGATGCACGATAGATTCCACTATAGAAGCTACGTATGTAAGTACTTGTGAAGCAACAAAGGAAGCAATTTGGCTAAGGAAGTTCCTGAGTGATCTGGAAGTGGTTCCAAACATGAACTTGCCCATACCTTATACTATGACAACAGTTAGGTAGTAGTAAACTCTAAAGAACCTCGTAGTCATAAACCTTACTAGATTCTCTAATAAGGGAGATTGTGCAAAGAGAAGATGTGATTATCACAAAGATTTCCTCAGAGCACAACATTGTTGATCTATTTATGAAGGCTCTCTCGGCTAAAGTGTTTGAGGGTCATCTAGAGAATCTAGGTCTATGGGAGATATACATTGTATAATCTAGGAAAAGTAGGAGATGTATAGTGGGTATATGGATGCCCTAGTTTATTGTATTTAGCATTATCCTGCCTTTTGGATTGTGTACAACCCATTTACTAGAGTTTTAGCTCAAGTGAGAGTTTGTTGGGTTTTATGCACTAAAACTTGTAGATAGTAAATGTTATTAATTGACCGTCATTAATAAAGAGTTATAGATGTTAAACCAATAAATGTTATTGCTTGCATTGTTGTCTATTTTTTCTTAATAACCATAAATCCAATAAACTAACATCAAAGGTTGTCTTATGAATCTTAAACTGTATATGGAGACATACAAGGATCAATGTTCAAGAGTTAGCCTAAAGGATCTATAATATAGGGATAATGTTGGGTTTCTTATCCTGGTAATACTATGGATACGACCCACTTTGTATCTGATACAAACGTAATGATCCAACGTGTTCATGTAGGTGTCACGCGAGTGAGGGGATCCTATGCAATGAGTTTGCATAAGACTGGACTGCGAAATAGTAATCACTAGATGTAACATCGTTGACTAGTTTGGTTCCTATTTCAATAGGATGACCTAGGCGACTTAGTCTCAATCTTGAGTATATTATGAACTCTTGGTTACGAGGGATTGTCATTTGATTTGCATAGGGGAGGGTGGCCAGATCCCCGACTCAATGCTTGCCATTTTGGAGACAAAATCAAGTGGGGAGCTGGGATCATAATAATACAATATGGAATTTACTCCTTCCCTCCTTGAGGGTAAGCAGATGTGTGTTCTCTTAAGTCGTGTCTTTGGGACTTGAACAAAAGGCTCTACCTTCTCATTGACTTGAGAGTGGTTTCTATTTATTGGTTGGACCATAAACAGGTTGTTCAATAGAGGATCACTAATACTCTATGAAGCACAGACACAGATACGGCTACACGATACGGATACGATCGGATACAACAATTCTTCAATTTTTAAAAAACTAAGATACGGATACATCTAAGGATGCATCATTTTTTTATATATATATATATTTCTAAAAAACGAGGATACTGATATGTTGAAGATACATTTTCTTTTTTTTAAAAAAATCTAGGATGTAGATAAATTGAGCATACAAGTTAATAACAATAGCACAAAATAGAATACAAACACTGAAATACAATACAAAATAAGTAACATCTAAGATGTTGAAGTAAAATAATTAATAAAATGCAATAGAAAGTGACTCATATTGCAAAGAAGAAGAAGAAGAAAATTAGAGGGAGAAATATGAAGATAAACAAAGAACTTCTTCATTGAATTGTTGAAGATGTCCAAATGGTTTATATTTTGGTGGACTTTGTGGGGACTCAAATGTGAAGATGGAGATTAGATGATTCTAGTCTAGGGTTTGGTCCGTTATTTATTTATTTTCGTTTTAGTTTTGGACTCGAGTAGTAAGCTTTTTAAATAGGTTACCTAGTTTTAGATTGGGAAAGATTAGATGAGTTTCTTGTCTTTTTTCTTTTAAAAAAGTACGCGTAGAAATAGATACATCAAATCGCATGTCAGATATGTATCTGGGAAGTATCTAGAAGTATCGACATCCGATACGTGTCTGATACTGATTCTTTGCCTCATATGAAGTATCTGTGCTTCATAGGTACTTAAAGAGTCAGAGGTATCCCAAGGATAAAATGGTAATTTGACCTATTGGAGTTGCGAACACTCGTGATAGACTAACTTGCTGGCATTGGTCTATATTCTTGGACACAAAGATATATCTGTAGTGAGAAGAGTGCAACTGTGGATCTTTAGTGGAATGTAGTCACGGTTAACGAATATTGATTAACTTGGTTAATGAGTTTAACCAATTAATTGCACATCGTTGGAGCTTCTGATCTACAGGTCCACCAAGTTCCTTCGTTAGCTCACTAGAGGATACTTAAGAGGGATAATTTGAATTGTTCAAATTAATTTGAGGAAACTATATATTAATGTGATTAATATATAATTAATTATGGATATGATATATAATCAAAAGGTAATATTTGAATAAGATTCAAATTAATTAATTCAAGTGAATTAGATACACAAAGAATTAATTAATAGAGAGGTTTTGCATATATACATGGGATGTATGTGATAATTAAATGTATACATTAAATTGGGTTTAATGTATAAGTAATTATTTAATTATTGTGCAAATAAAAATCAAATAAGTGTTATTTAATTGTGCAAATTAAATAAGTATCATTTAATTGGGCTAGTTAAATGAATAAGTGTTATTTAATTAAATGGACTAATTTATTAAATAAATGTTATTTAATTAATTATAGAAAAGAAAAATATATTGGAAAATATGCTTGGCTCTTCTCTATATAAAGACATCCCCATGATCTTTTGGGAATGTATTGAATACATAATTCTCATTGCAAAGAAACTTTGACAATACACAACTCCTTAGTATTATTGTGCAGAATTTTCTCTAAGCTATAAATCCTCTCTACCTCCAAAACCTTATTCTTCTCTCTCTCTCCCAATAATTGGATATCACTTATCTCTCTATTGGAATCCTAGAGAAAAATGAAGTAACTCCCGTGGTAGTGTTCGAGATTGCTCAAGGAGTTGTTCGTGATCAAGACCATTTGGAGATCTGTTCGTTGGAACCTTGCAGAGGATTGTTCATGGCATTTGAGGAATCTATAAAGGTAAGAACCGTTCTAATCCTTTCCCCAATAGCATGCTAGTTTATGTGTTTATTTTATTCCGTCTAGTATAATGATTTTGTTTATTGTAAAAATCAACGGGATGCAAGGCAATCTCACATGAGAACGATTTCGCTGCGAGATTCAATCCCTTCAAGGATGACCATAGGCGACATGACATGAATCCTTAGTGAGTTGTGAACTCCTGCCTCTGAAGGTAGTATTTTGATTTACATGGGTGAGAGTGGCCAGATCGCCGATTCAAATTACCTACAATTTTTGGGATTCGTCTGATTGAGAAGTTGGGAACACAACTACAAAAGACGAGATTCACTCATTCCTTAATGTTAGGGTAAGTAGATAAATTACTCCCTTAAGTTCTAATTATGGGACTTGAACAATGTAGCGCCACACTCTCTCCTGGCCAAGAGGGCTTTGGTCATAGTTGAACAATGACTTATTGTTCATTTGAAGGATCAGTGGTACTTAAGGAGTTGATGTAACTATAGGGGCAAAGCAATAATTTTAATCCAACTGTACTTTCGGGTAATTTATGAAAGGTCATCGTGCTGTTGACTGGTTATATCCAATGGACATAGAAATATATATGTAGTGCGAAAAGTGCATCTGTTAATCTTTAGTGGAGTGGTCGACTATTAATGAATGTTGAGTAATTTAATTAAAAGAGTTTAATTAATTATTCAAGTACCATTAGAGCTTCAATCTAGAGGTCCATAAGGTCTTCTCTATAGCTCAACTGGGATTATTGAAAATTAATTTTGGATTAATTTGAATTGTTCAAATTAATTGAGGTCATTCAAATTAATTATATGTGATATAATTAATATAAAGTATTTGATACATTATAATATAAAATTTATTATGGGAAGAATTAAATATGATTCAAATACTAATTATATGGATGAGATTCATATAAATTAAATTAAATATAAATTTGATTTATATTAAATACCATAATTGATTGAGAGAATTTAAACTATAAATTATATTGTATTTGATACAATATAAAAACTATAGATGATGTATTATTTTGGATATAACATATAGGTTAATATATAATATATGATAAGTTTGTTATTATATATATATATAACTTCTATTAAATTAAATTTTGAATTTAATTAAGGAGGCCCCTATTTTCTCTCATGATCAATTTTGTAGTAAAGAGGAGTTTTATGATTTGCTTCTTCGTCTTCTTTACATAAGTTTGTCACAAAAGGTTTGTGTATTTTTTTTCCCCAGAAGCATTCTCCCATTAAAAACATATTCTTCTCTTCTAAATCTTCATCCCTCTCCCAAAATCAATAAAGCCCACAACTCCTGTTAATTCTCAACCCCTAAGGAGGATACAGAAGGCTCATTTGTGGTAGTGTCCACATTGGGGTTTGATTGTGTTCGAGATTCCAAGAGAAGGATTCGTGACCGGATTGAGGAGGATTATCATGAAGAATTCATTCTTCAAAGATTAGTATGATCTAAACCCTAATCTCTCCATTCTCTATTTAATTCAAAAGCATATTGTAAAATTCCTGTAAAATGCATAATGTGTTTCTCTGTAATTATAATTCTGTGAAATTGAAATTGGTACACGAGGTTTTTTGTCCCAATTTTAATTTTTTCCATAATTAAAATTCGTTTAATGGTGGGTTGCATTATTGTATTGCGTTTCAAGTTGATGAATATATGGTTTTGTAATTATGGATGTTTTAGGATTGGACTGTGTAGAATTATGTTTCAGGATTGGACTATGTAGAATTTACTGCTTTATTTTATAAATTGGTTTGTAAGGGCTCATTGTTTTGGGAATTAATATGCAATCAAGTTTGTATATTTATTGTTCGTGTAATTCGTGGCTTTTCCAATGACTTTCTGGAGAAAACGAGGCCCAAATCGGAGCAAATTTGATGGAGATAGCGACTGTACAACAATGTTGCAACGCTGCGAAGAGGCAGACAGAAGGATTTTTTTTGTAACGTTACAATGCTAGGTCACAACATTGCAACACTAGGAGACGAAAAAATGATGCGGTTCAGTTTGTGGTTCGGCTAGTTTGCAGTTTGGTTCTTGTTTTGGTCCGGTTCAGCAGCCTTTTTTTGTAGTAGTTAGTTTTCTAATTAATTAAATTACTATAAATGTTATATTAATTCAATTAATTGTTTTGGAGTCCAATCCCGGTCCATATATTGTTCTTTAAATTATGCATTTGATGTATAGTTTATTTTTATTTAATATATTTCATAATGTATGTCATATAAAAAATCTCACCATAGGTTATGCATTTAATCATGCATCATCAATGTTATAATATAGTTGCATGATTTAATTTTATAACATGCTCATGCATCATATAATATAAATGTTATAATATATGTTTGCATGCATTAATGACATTATCATGCATCATTATATTATAATTTTTATAATATATAGTTAGCATGTCTCGATGAATGTCATTATAAATTTCATTACTTTATTATATAAATGTTATGTATGTTCAGTAATGAAATGGGAATTGCATGAAGCATGCCATTACTTTAGGTAATTTTATAATTGTTATAATTTTTCCTAAGTATGATATCAAATGCAACTAATGGTTTTAATTTGTTTTATTTATTTTATAATCGTTATAATTAAATGAAATTAGAAATTAAAATCAATAATACAGAGTTGTATGCAAACTTAGGTTAAAATCATTTTTCAAAATAGTTTAAAATATGATTCACATAAACCTAAGTTCACATTATTTCTAATATGATTAGAAATTAATTTAAACTTTTTAATCAGTTGAATAGAATTAAATTGGTTTTAATAAAATATTAAAATTTTAGCAAATATATCTATAAGGGATCTTTGTCTAAGATTAGTTCTGTCTAGGCTGGGGTATTTAAATTGACAGAAACAGAACATCCCTACCTGGGAACTGACCTGGAAGATGAATTAGATAGATTTGCTTGCAATTGTTGATTAAAGTTTGTTAAAATGTTTAATGAACATTAATCAAGATTGTTTAACTATTCAAAGTAAGTGTTGCTTTTGGGCAAACATAAATAATCACTATGTAAAATACTTAGTTGGTTGAAAATGGTACTTTATTAAAGTGTTATTTATGTTACTTTTGGGCAAACATAAATAAATAGACGTATTTTTCTAAGTGAAATTAACCCTAGGTAAAACACTTAGTGGGTTGAAAATGGTACTTTATTTTTCCTTTTCATGTTTCTCCCTCATAGTTCATACCGTGAGACCTATACTCGACCTCGAGGCACTTTTTCTTGTGTCCCCCTATAGATGGTATTTGTATAGGTCAATATTAAGGTGAATGGAGATAGTGTTTATAGTAAGTGGGAGCGAGACGTGTGTCAACACATCCCACGATCTCTCTCATTAATTTGTAGTAAATTTTCATGTTTGGCCTCGAGGCACCTTTGTTTGCGTCCCCCTACGGATGATATTTGTATGACTCTTTACTCAAACTCTAGAAATGGGTAGGGTTGCTTTAGTTTTTCCCCGATCGGTTTTTTCCTATGGTTGACTCATAAATTTGTCTTGAGGAATGTCCTCCAGTCCCAACATAAAATGCCACTCGAAACATTCAGGAGACATATGAGCATTGGGTACAGGCAAATGAAAAGGCCCGAGTGTATATTTTGGCAAGCCTTTCTAAAATATTGGCCAAAAAGCATGAGCCCATGCTCACTGCACATGAGATCATGGAGTCTTTGTGGGGAATGTTCAGACAACCGTCCGCTCAACTCAAGCAGACACCCTTAAATTCATCTTCAATGCCTGCATGTAAGAGGGGGCCTCTGTTCGAGAACTCGTTCTCAACATAATGGTCCACTTTAATGTGGCTGAGATGAACAGGTCTATCATTGTTGAGGCCAGTCAGGTTAGCTTCATCCTGAAAACTTTTCCTAAAAGTTTCCTACCATTTCGTAGCAATGCTGTTATGAACAGTTGTAACGATAACTTGACCACTTTGTTCAATGAGCTATTGAAAAGCATCTAAAATGTGCTTTTATTACCTTCAAATTTAGTACTGATATTGCTAAGTTTGTTTAGTTTGACGTGGTTTATTGAGTAATTTCAAAAATCTAAGCATCAGGAGCAATTTGTGCGAAAATGATAAAAAAAAACCCGAGGCAAAACTCTAATCTTGCTCAATTACGGGTTGGCTATGGAATTAAAAAGAAACCAATAACCTAAGATCAAGAAAAGAGGTAAATTTGGAAGGCAATTTGGGGGATCCAATGTTGGAAGAATGTTGCAATGCTGCTCCCTGACGCTGTAGACCCGAGAGCAAGTTGGTAGTGTTGCAACACTACGACTTTGACGTGGTTGGCATGATGCCAACGTTGTGACACTGTAAGTATATTATAAATAAGAATGTGAGCCATCAGTGATGCGTTGTAAATTGGGATGCAATTATGGTATGAGTTTACTGTGATGTGTTATGCATTGCACATGCAAGTTTTCTTAATAGGACCTAAGTATAAGCCTTAGTAGGTTTCCTGATAAGTCCAGGGTCGAACATAGGGACTACTGAGTAAATATACGATAGCTACTTTGATTCTCTTGCTGTGGTGAAAAAAAATAAGTTGGATGGTGTTTTGATAAAGAATATTTCCTATGCGACGAAGTTCGAACAAAGAGTTGATGAATTCGAGAGTTACAATGAGTATGCGGTGAACGAGTTGAGAAGGAATTTAGCTAACACTTCCTAAGATTACGTACAAGCTATGCGATCATGCTACCTACAAAGAACAGCATGTCATCTCTCAATGCAAATGCCATAATTCCTATTTCTAGAACGCATGCGGTGTATACAAAAAAGTCGATAGGATTTATGTCTAAGCTTCTATTCTTGTCTATGCGATAATGCATGTGCACACATAAACAAGGTGACCGCATACTATCATATCCTATTTCTATGGTGCATGCGATGTATTAATAGCAATAGAACTTATGTCTAAGTTTCTATCTCTTGCTTATGCAGTTCTAATCTAACTCTCTCAAGCCTAGATTCTAATCTGACTCTCTCAAGCCTAGATTCTAATCTGACTCTCTTCAAGCCTAGATTCTAATCTGACTCTCTCAAGCCTAGATTCTAATTTGACTCTCTCAAGTCTAGATTCTATCTTTAGACTACTCTCTTAAGTATCTCTAAAGGGTGAATGACACATACATAAGATAAGATGATCACATAAAGTGTAAATCTTAGGTCATGCTAGCTAAGTACTTCTCAACCCATTCGAAAATTGAGCAACTCATGCGAAATGTGGAGAGATTGAACATAGATTGAAATGAGAGTTCCATTTTCTATAAATAAAGTGCTGAATACAAAATGACAATGGAATTTAGAGATAAGAAGCTCGGTAAGCAATGTCTTGCTTCCCGTGGCCTTTTACACTGTCTTTTTCACTCCAACTCTATCCAGATGAATATACTTGCTCTCACAAGTGTTGGCTCTCTCTCCCTTTGTAGCGCTTTCCGATAGTCTTTCGATCTGTCCGAGAATGATCTCTCGGCTTCTTCTTCTCCTAGCGCGTCTCCATCTTCTAAATCTAAGTATATACGTGAACAGACTAGCGACTCTCTAACTTGTTCTCTATTCTATATGGCGATCTCCGGTACAATGGTGGCCCTTGGTATTTATAGAGCTCAAGGTGAAGCAGCCTTTCTCTCTAATGATTTCAATGATGGGCGATCATTAAATCTCCTACTCTGATGTACCGATTAATGGTCACCGAAAGTTGAGTGTACTTTCTACAGTGTGGCTTTAACAACTTGTCAACTAAATTCGGATCCGACCGTCATCAGCTTTCCATCCCATCATGATTTATTATGTTATCACCTTGATGCGCAGTCTTAATGTGGCCACCTTCTTGAGCAACTTCTCACATTCGCATACGATCGCATGACTTTGCGATCGCAATTTTTCAAGCGTGCGGGCGTCTAATTCCTTGGATCGCAATTTTATTTCCGCCAATGCATTTTTCCTGTACAAAATAAGTAAATTAACTAATTTTATGCGATGGGCGCATGTGATCGCAATTTTCTCAGTTTAACACTTTTAGACATGATATTGTTATTTTTACTGTCACATTTTCTCATTATTTTACTTATTTGAGATATAATAACGTGTATTTCTTGTTATGCGTTGCACATGCAAGTTTTTCTAATAAGATCCAAGTATAAGCCTCACTAGGTTTCCTAGTAAGTCCAGGGTCAAACATAGGGACTACTGAGTAAATATGCGACAGTTAATTTGATTCTCTTGCGGTGGTGAAAACAAATAAGTTGAATGGTGTTTTGATTAAGAATATTTCCTATGCGACAGAGTTCGAACAAAGAGTTGATGAAATCGAAAGTTACAATGAGTATGCGATGAACGGGTTGAGAAGGGGTTTAGATAACACTTCCTAAGATTATGCACAACTTATGCGATCATGCTACACAAAAGTAACAGCATGTCATCTCTCAATGCAAATGCCATAACTTCTATTTCTAGGATGCATGTGATGTATACGAAAAAGTCAATAAGACTTATGTTTAAGCTTCTATTCTTGTCTATGCGATGATGCATGATGCACATATAAAACAAGGTGACCATATACTATCATATCCAATTTCTAGGGTGCATGCGATGTATAAATAGTGATAGAACTTATGTCTAAGTTTCTATTTCTTACTTATGCGGTTCTAACTTGACTCTCTCAAGCTTAGATTCTAATCTGACTCTCTCAAGTTTAGATTCTATCTTTAGACTACTCTCTCAAGTATCTCTAAAGGGTGAATGACGCATACATAAAACAAGATGATTGCATAAAATGTAAATCTTAGGTCATGCTAGCTAAGTACTTCTCAACCCATTCGGAAATTTAGCTACTCATGCGAAGTATGGAGAGATTGAACATAGTTTGAAATGAGATTTCCATTTTCTATAAATAAAATACAGAATATAGAATAACAATGGAATGTAGAGATAAGAAGCCCGGTAGCAATGTCTTGCTTCCCGTGGCCTTTTACACTGTCTTTTTCACTCCAACTCTGTCCAGATGAATATTCTTACTTTCGCGAGTGATGGCCCTGTCTCCCTTTGTATCGTTTTCTGGCAGTCTCTCGAGTTGTCTGGGAATGATCTCTCAGCTTCTTCGTCTCCTAGCTCCTCTCTGTCTTCTAAATCTAAGTATGTACGTGAATAGACTAGTGACTCTCTAACTTATATCTCTATATATATCTGGCGATCCCCAATACAACGGTGGCCTTTGGTATTTATAGAGCTCAAGGTGAAGCAGTTTTTCTCTCTAATGATTGAAATGATGGGCGGTCATTAAATCTCCTACTCTGATGCGCCGATTAATGGTCATCGAAAGTTGAGTGTACTTGCTATAGTGAGGCTTTAATGGCTTGTCAACTAAATTCAGATTCGACCATCATCAACTTTCCGTCCCATCATGATTTATTAAGTTGTCACCTTGATGCGCAGTCTTTATGCGGCCACCTTATTGAGTAACTTCTCACGATCACATACGATCGCATGACCTTACGATGGCAATCTTTCAAGTGCGTGGACGCCTAATTCCTTGGATCGCAATTTTACTTACGCCAACGCATTTTTCCTGCACAAAATAAGTAAATTAACTGCTTTTATGATGGGAGCATGCGATCGAAATTTTCTCAGTTTAACACTTTTGGACATGATATTGTTTATTTTTACCGTCGCATTCTCTTATTGTTTTACTTATTTGAGCCATAATAACGTGTATTTCTACCCGTTATCACACTCAAATTTAAAGAAATGCTTGTCCTCAACCATAAACTAAAGATTTCTTTAAAGAGTGAATCGCTTTTACCCTACCTAGATTTCTCAAGGTGCCTTATTCAGATTTCATGAACCAACGCCTTCTTAATTTCTATCCTGGTCTCTTCCTAAAATATTTCTAATCTTTAGGGATCGCAAGTTTAACTTTCAAAAAATCTTTACTCGTTTCTAGGGCATCACATGATTTATTTCAATATTTTCTCCAGCTGGGGTGTTTCTAAGTGATTTTTGCCTTTGCGCGATTTAGATATTCCTTTTGTGATCTTGCGCTGATCCAAGTGCCTAGCCTTCGTTTTGGCTTGTCCCCACGGGTATCATGCGAGCATCCAACTACAAGCAAGACACTCTTTCTCAGTTTAAACTCATGCCCATTTCATTTGACAGCGGAGTTGCAATCACTTGATTTATGTGTTGATCACGATTCTTACCTTCGTTTTGGCTTGCCTCCACGGGTGTCATGCAGACATCCAACTACGAGTAGGATCCGATCTCAACGTTATAATTTTATTTTATTTTTTTTGTCAAATCTCTAAAAGTAGCAAGGTTGAAAACAAATACTAGCACCCCCAAATTTATACACGAAAATGTCCTCATTGCTGATAGACTGAAATAACTCATGTGATGCTCTTAGGAAATTTCATAAAAATCGTTTTGAAAGAAAGTTGGTGGACCGCTAACTTTTAGAAATGTTTCATGAATTGACCGTCCAGAAATTAAGTTGACTCTAGTACATGCGGTCAGAAATAAAGGCATGAGTTTCATCATTGAAATCATAATTGGTATAGGGAAGAATGCGGTGACTAAATAAAGTAATCAAAATTTAATGATTGCGACAAACTAAAGAGGATGCGATAATAAAATTTTAGCGATATTAAAATGAGATGCAGGAAGTGCAAAATTGGAATAAAAGAGTCAAAGAAAGATACAACCCCCAAATTTGCTCTGTTGTCCACATCATCTGTGATCGCATCCTTGCTTGTAGTGGGCCGATTCCTCGATTGCAATGGGCTGATCGATCTGGTCCGTGTTTTGAGGTTATCGCGTAGCTCCACCACAATCATTCACTACGATCTTTGCTAAATATTAAGAGGGTAAAAAGTATGAAAGACAGAGTTGATAATTCTAAAGAGTAGTGGTTGTACAAAAAGGTAAAGTAAGTTCATGAAATAAAGATAACAAAAGGATACTTCAAAAATTACGTCCCTGATGAGTATGTATCGCATATTAGCGCAGGGACTGCTCATTTCTTCTTCAGTCAAGATTCCTCAGGTCCACGGAGGTTTTCTCGCGATGAAAGTCTCCTCTGTGATACATCTTGATTCTTTGCCCGTTGACCTTGAATGCACTGGTCCCTTCTTCATTAGTTAATTCGACCACACCGTGCAGGAATACTTCTTTAATATAAATGGTCCAGACCAGCGTGACTTTAATTTTCTGGGAAAGAGTCGTAGCCTAGAGTTGAATAGCAAGACAATCTGTCCAACCTGGAGATTCTTTTCGCATAGTCGTTTGTCATGCAAACATTTTGCATGTTACTTATAGATCTTGGCATTTTCATATGCTTGAATTCTCCATCCGTCTAGCTCAAGCAATTGAAGTTTTCTTTCCTCCCTTGTAGTCTTCAAATCAAAATTGAGCTTCTTCACTGCCCACAATGCCTTGTGCTCTAATTCCGGCGGTAAGTGACATGCCTTCCCAAACACCAGCTCGTATGGGGACATGTTTATAGGTGTTTTATAGGTGGTCATATATGCCCACAAGGCATCGTCAAGCTTCATGGCCCAATCTTGGCGTGAAGGAATCACCACCTTTTCTAGGATCAGTTTGATTTCCCTATTAGACACCTCGGCTTGGCCGTTTGTCCGTGGATGATATGCTATGGCGACCTTATGGTGGATATTATACTTGAGCAGTAGTTTGTTGATGACGCCATTGACAAAGTGGGAGCCTTCATCATTTATTATGGCACTTGGGGTGCCAAAACGAGTGAAGATGTTTCTTCGCAAGAATCTAAAGACTGTCGTCGCATCTTTTGCAACGCATGATACCGCATCAACCCACTTGGAGACATAATCGACAACCAATAGAATGTACTTGTGACCATTTGATGGTGGAAATGGTCCCATGAAGTCTATGCCCCACACATCGAAAATTTCTAATTCTAATATAATGTTCATCGGCATCGCATTCTTCCATGAAATGTCTCCCGTGCGTTGACACTTGTCGCATTTCATAGAATAGTCTTGCGCATCTTTGAATAGAGTTGGCCAGTAGTATCTGCTTTGTAACACTTTTGCTATTGTGCGTTGACCTCCGAAGTGTCCACCATAAGGTGAGTCATGGCATTAGGAAAGTATGTGCTGATAAGCAGTCTCTGGCACATATAGTCGCAATATCTGGTCTGACCCCCTCTTGTAAAGATTCGGTTCGTCCCAATAGTAGGATTTACATTCATGCATAAGCCGCCTCTTTTGGTGGGCTATGTAATTCTCCAAAAATTGCTCATAGACCAAGTAATTGACAACATCTGCGTACCATGATAATTCTTCAAGTTTGAATAGTTGTTCATCTGGAAAGGTTTCGTTCACCTCCGACTGAATGCGGTCTACTTCCAGATTCTCTAATTTCGATAGGTGGTCCGCAACCTAGTTTTCCATCCCCTTGCGATCAATTATTTCCATGTAGAATTCTTGGAGGAGGAGCACCCATCGGATTAGCCTCGGCTTTGCATCTTTTTTTGTCATTAAGTATTTTATTGCCAAGTGGTCGGTGTGAACTATCATTTTGGATCCTAGTAAATAAGCTCTGAATTTTTCCAGCGCAAAGATCACCGCAAGAAGCTCATTTTCTGTCATAGTGTAGTTTGCTTGGGTAGGGTTCAATGTTCTACTCGCATATGCCATGGGGTGTAGCATTGTTTTTTTCTTCTATGCTAACACTTCCCCCATCGCATAACCGCTAGCATCGCGCATTAGCTCGAATGGCTTTGTCCAGTCAGGTGCGATCAAAACAGGTGTGGTAATTAATGCATTCTTCAGTATTTTGAATGCGTTGAGGCATTGTGAATCAAAGTCAAACATTCTGTCAGCCTCTAGCAACACACTCAATAGTCGACCTATCTTCGAAAAGTCCTTCACACGACGGTAGAATCTTGCATGTCCTAGGAAACTCTTTACAGCCTTCACATTTTCTAGAAGTCGAAGCTTTTCAATGGCCTCAATTTTTGCTTTATCCACCTCCAGCCCTTCCTTGGAAACCTTGTGCCCGAGTACATTTCCTTCGTTCACTATGAGGGCACTTCTCCCAATTCAGCACAAGATTTGTCTCTTCGTATCTCCTCAATATCTTCTCTAAGTTGCTTAGACAGACTTCATATGTTTGCCATAAAATGAGAAGTCGTCCATAAAAATTTTCACTGAATCCTCAAGCTACTCGGAGAAGATAGCCATCATGCACCTCTGAAACGTGTTCGACACATTACATAATCCGCATGGTATGCAGCAAAAAGCAAACGTTTCGTATGGGAAGGTGAATGTGGTCTTTTCTTGGTCTTCAGGAGCAATCATTATTTGGTTGAGCTTGCGGTAGTCCATGCAAATCCGCCAGCCAGCGACAGTCCTCATTGGTATTAATTCATTTGCGTTTGGGACTACCGTTATTCCTCCTTTCTTGGGCACGCATTGCACGGGGCTGACCCACGTGCTATCGACGATTGGGTATATGATGCCTTCGTCCAACCATATAATTATCTCCTTTTTCACAACCTTCTTCATCGTAGGGTTCAGTCTGTGTTGAGGTTCATAGACCCTTTTTGGTTTTCTTCGAGACGTATGTTATGCATTCAGTATGTTGGGCTAATTCCTCTTATATTGTCTAACGTCCACCCAATTGCTTTTATGTACTTCTTCGGGATGCTCAGCAACACATTTTCTTGTTCTTCTTGTAACGTAGAGGAAATTATCACTGGCAAGGTTTCATTTTGCCCAAGGAAAACATACTTCAGATGACTTAGCAGAGTTTTCATTTCCACAGGAGGTGGTTGTTCTAAGGAAGACTTTTGTGTTTTTCTCTCTTCATTCAAATTCAATTTTTCTTCTTTGTTTGTTGTTTCTGTGATCACATTGCAGGTTTCTACGGATGCAATCGCATCCTCTCTTTCATCTTCTTCTTCGGACTCCACTTCTTCATAACGGTGTTCGTTGTCAGAATCATATAGGTCTTCATCTTCTGTATACTTCATGGCTTTGATGATGTTAAACCTGATCTTTTTCCCATTTATACTTATCGTGATCTCTCCCTTGTACACATCAATTTGAGCACGACCAGTAGATAAACATGGTCGTCCCAATATGATGGGCACATCTTTGTTCGCCTCATAGTCAAGAATGATGAAGTCTGCTGGTAAAATAAATTTATCAATTGTGACCAGAACATCCTTCACTTTCTCTTAGGGTGAACTAGGGACCTGTCCGCAAGTTGGAGAGTTACCATCGTGGGTGTCATCTGCCCCACATTCAATTGTTTGAAGATTGAAAGGGGCATTAAATTTATATTGGCCCCAAGGTCGCATAACTCTTGACCGATATAGATCCCGCCAATTGAACAGGGTATCGTGAAGCTTTCTAGGTCACGCATCTTTGGTGGGATTATGGTGTTTGACTTTTGTGTTAAAGCCACCATTGCGAACTTTCCTGTGCTTCTTTTCTTTGACACCATGTCCTTAAAAAATTAGCATATTTTAGCATTTGTTCTATTGCTTCTGTAAACGGGATGTTGATGTGTAGTTGCTTTAACATTTCCATGAAGCGATGATACTGAACTTCATCGTTTTGTTTTTTCTTCAGTCTTTGTGGGAATGGTGGTAGCTATACCTTCACGGTTCCATGTTCCATAGGCTTAGAGGTGGACGCAACTTTCTGTTCCATCGTCTCAGGCTCTTCTAGTTCATTTTGCGTCAACAAGTTCTTGGATTCCATCACAATTGGATTGGTCCTACTTGGTTCCTTATTTTCTTTCACTATCGTCTTTCCACTTTGCAAGGTCACTACTTGGCATTGCTCCTTTCCTGTGTTCCCCAGGTTGCGAGGGAGCTCAGTTGAGCTCGGCAGCATCCCTTGCAGTCTATTTTTCAGCTTTCTCGCAATCTGTCCTATTTGGATTTCGAGATTGCAGATAGAAGTCGCCTGGTTCTGGAGGGTCGTCTCGTTCTTTTCAATGTACTGCTTTAATAGGCTCTCCAGAAAGGAAGATGGCAGTGCTTGCGAGCTGCTGGCTTGATGCTGCGGTTGACCGTTCGTTTGTTAGAAAAATCCTGGTGGTCCTTCTTTCCGTGCCATAGGTTGATAACTTTGTTGTTGTGTATTTTTCCAAGCGAAATTGGGGTGGTTTCTCCATGGGGGTTGTATGTATTAGAGAAAGGGTTGTTCTTTATGAAGTACACTGGCTGCGGGTTCCTTGGACATTCTTCAATCGGATGCGATTCTCCACAAGTAGCACAACTCGTGCTCGTCTGTTTAATTGCGTTGACCTGCCTTCTTTGCGTTCTAGGGTTGTTGATTGCGATGCCCTATAACAGATTAATCATCGCATTCATTTGATTCTGTAGAGTTGCAATGGCCTCATTGTTTGCGTTACCTTCTCAAATTTTTAGCCGTTGATCACTTTCCTGCCAATCTTCGTGATTCTTTGATATGCGATCAAGGATATTTTTCGCCTCGTCATAAGTTTTATCAAGTAGACCACCAGTTGTTGCCGCATTGGCAGCTGTCTGCGATGCAGAGTTTAAACCGTGATAAAATATCTCCATCTGGAGACAGTCTGGTAATTCGTTGTGCAGACAATCTCGCACCAATCTCTTAAACCTTGCCCATGCGTCGCTGAGCGATTCGTCTATTTCCTGTTCAAAGTTTCTAATTAACTTCCTCCTTCTTGCATTCTCTGTAACTTCTCTACAACCTGTTCCCACGAAGTTATCTCCCCTGGTTCGAGGGAATATGCCCATTTCCTTGCTTGATCGCATAATAAAAATAGGAACAACGTTAGTCGAACTTTTTCAGCTGAGATATTCGGGAACACAAAAGTGTTACAGATTTCAATGAAACTCCGGAGATGGGTGTGCGGGTCCTCACCACGCCTCCCTACTCTCTCAACTCATGTAATAAGTGTGGGTGGTTGGTTGGAGTTTTTCTAATTCTTTATAGTGTTTACAGAGATTTAAGGAGGGGTGAATGTTTGCTCTCTAAAAAGAAAAAAACTCCCAAGAATTCCTTTCTGCTCCTCTCAATTTCTTTCCCTCTACCAAAATTCCCAAAGCCCACCACTCCTATGATCCTCATCCCTAAAGAGAATACAAGGGGTTCTAATTGGTGGTGGCCATCTTGGATCGAGAGTTTTGAGTTCGTGGTAATATGTGACCAATTTTGGAGAAAAGGAAATTCAAAGAAGATTGGATCTTCAAAGGTAAGGATTTCTTTCTAAACCCTAATTTCTTTTATGCATGCTGTAAATTTTCTTAATTATGCATATTCTGTATACTGTAAATTTGTGTGATTCTGTGAAAATAAAATTGGAATGATCCCTACGTTTCTGCTCAGGGCCTCCATAGGTTCCTTCAATTGGTATTAGAGCCAGATTTTTTGTTCCTAATTTTTATTGTTCCAAAATTAAATTTTACAGAATTGGTGGGTAGCATTCTGTATTCATGTGATGAATATTATGATGAATGGTTTTCAATTGTTGGATGTTTTTGGAATTGGATTATAGATTTACTGCTTTAATTTACATATTTGGTTTGTAAGAGCCCTTTATTTTTTTGGCATAATTGCAATAGAGTCTGTATATTTAAAGTCTTTGAGTCGCTCGTGATTGTTTGGATGGAATTCTAAAGAATTGAGGCCATTTTTAAAGGAAGATTGATGGATTTTGCTACTGTTTAGTACAATGTCTACTGTACAGTAGTGTTGCAACCCTATGCCCTAGTGTTGCAACGCTGCCAAGGGCGGGCGAATGAAAATTTTCGTAGCACTGCAATGCTAGGTCCCAGCATTGCAACGTTGTGAGATGGTTTTTTTTTTTCGATTCATGTATAGTTCGTTGCTTTTCTAGCTCTTAGTTCATCCGGACGGTTGGTTCAAGGATTCGGGTTCGGATTAGGTGTTGGGCAATCCGGTTCGAACGGTTCAAGGCCCGACTCACTTGTTTCGAACCGGTTGACTATTATTTTTTAATAGTTAGATGTTTTCCAATTAATTAAATTAATATAAGAGTTATATTAATTTAATTAATTGTTTACATATCCAATAATTATTATTTTTAATTATGCATTTGAGGTATGATTCTTATTTATTATTATATGTCATAATGTATGTGATATAGTAAAAATCTCACTATAGGCTATGCATGATTCATGCATCATTTATATTATAAATGTTATAATATATAGCTGCATGATTTTATTTTTATAGCATGTTCATGTATCATATAATATAAATGTTATAGTATATACATGCATTAATAACATATCCATGCATCATTTATATTATAAGAGTTATAATATGTAGTATGTATGTATGGATGGTTGTATGTTATTAATTATTTCATGGCTTTATTATATAAGTGTTATATAAGCTTAGTAATGAAATAGAATTGCATGATGTATGAAACTACTTTGGTAATTTTATAATTGTTGAAATTTTACTATTTCATGCATCATGAATCGTCATGGTACCTTAATTAAATTCAAATTTTAATTAGAAAAGTTATATATATATATATGATAACCAACTTATCATATATGATATACTAAACTATATATTATATCGAATATAATACATAACCTATAGTTTGTATATTGTATCAAATACAATATAATCTATAGTTTAAATTCTCTCAATCAATCATGGTATTTAATATAAATCAAATTTATATTAAATTTAATTATAAGAATCTCATCTATATAATTAGTATTTGAATCATATTCAAATATTTAATTCCTCTCAAAATAAACATTATATTATAATGTATCAAATACATTATATTAATTATATCACATATAATTATCTAAATGAATTATATCATATATAATTAATTCTCGCAATTATTTTGAACAATTCAAATTAATCTAAAATTAATTCTTAATAATCTCAGTTGAGCTACAGATGGGACATTATGAACTTGTAGATTGAAGCTTTACTAGTACTTGAATAATTAATTAAACACTTTCAATTAAATTACTCAACATCAATTAATTTTAATTACCTAAATGGAATCATTAGATTGAAGCAACATGATGTAATTTTAATTAAGGTACCATAACGGTTCATGGAATTTGCATGATGCATGACACTATTTTCTCTCATGATCAATCATGTGGTAAAGGGGAGTTTCACGATTTGTTTCTTCGTCTTCTTCACAGAAGTTTTCCACAGAAGGTTTGTGTGTTTTTTTTTTTCCAGAATCTTTCTCCCAATAAAAACATATCTCTCTCTTCTATATCTTTTTCCCTCTCCCAAAATCAACAGAGCCCACAACTCCTATTAATTCTCAACCCCTGTGGCCATTTGGATTGAGATTTTCTCAATGCCCAGGTATTAAGGATGCCTGGGAATTATATGTCTGGAAATAAGATTACTGGGAATCAAAGATGACTATGTTTGATTGTGCATGAGAAAACAATGCCTGGGAATAGTATGTGTGGAAATTTAAGATAACTATGTTTGGTTGTGTAGGAAATGTTATCAATTTTTCCTGAGAATAAGTAATACATGTGTTTTGTGTTGCATGGGAATATTATTAGATCACCCAAGTAAATGTTATTTTTGTTTAATGTAATGACCCGACCCCCTAGGACTTAGGTAAGGCCGTTACTAAAATAAATGCATGCACAGAATTTAAAACGACGCTCAGTTATTTGAAATAAATGCTAATTAAACAAGAGAAGTTCATAAGCCGTTTATTAAATGCAATTGTTAAAATAGTTAATAGGGTACCCAAAATTCTTAAAGGCTAATCAAAGGCATATAAAAGAAATAATCCTTAGTAATAAATTTTAAACAGTAAAACCAAATAACAAATTTCAAGATGCGGAAGCGAAAAGGTCTAGTTCCAGTAACATGATCACGAATTCCGTTGCGCCATTGCCGGTACATCTTTACCTTTTCCTTAAACATCAACATAAGAAAGAATGAGTATGAAATACTCAGTAAGTAACCCTACCACTGGGGTCGGGCTAGGCATCTATGTCATCTAGATACCCGCATATGGCACATAAACATATGGAACAAACAAAAGACTGAGTCCTATCTTATTGTAGTTACGTATGCCCACAAAACTGGTGAATCCCGAAGGAAACACAAAACTGACGAATTTCGAAGGAAACACAAAACTAGTGAATCCCGAAGGAAACACAAAAATGGTGAATCCCGAAGGAAACACAAAGCTGGTGAATCCCGAAGGAAACACAAAACTGATGAATCCCGAAGGAAACACAAACTGGTGAGCATCTAACTAATCAGTGAAGATGTTCACACAATCTCAACATTCTAAGAATCAACATTGTACAATTCTAAAACATACATGAAAATCCTTGATACCATGGCTTCATCACATACACATGATTCTTAACAACATATTATATAACATTCATGTATACCTTACATCATAATTCCACAACATGCAAGTATGCTTCAACTCCAGCAGATCAGACATTGACATATGAAAACACATACTATCACATACTAACGATTAAGTACTTAAGTGTGTATGTAAACAAATCAGAACTCGTGCCAGAATATACTTTGATTCAGGTCATACTGTCAATCAACATGCTAACATTTACCATAACATACACTCATCACGCTAGCATACAACTAAAGCCTGGCCCGTGGACAGTTCCAGTGGTAAGATTACTTACCTCAATCGAAACTTTATGGACAACGAAGCTCCGATGACCAAACTATAACGGCAACTAGAAGTAGCGGCCCTAACACTAAAAACAACTCAAACAATTTCAGTTCAACCATAACAACAACACTTCAGACCCAAGTCCAAAATATTCAAAAACTTACCCAAAGGATGAAGGTCATTTCCAATTTCCCATAACGGTGCTCCCTCTAAATTCCAAGTTTCTCTAAAACTCACCTTTAAATAAAAACCCAACAACTGTGAATCAAAATGACGAAACCTAATGTTAATGGCTAAGAGATCAAACCGAGCTACCACAACCTTACCTAGAACTAGTCCGACTGCAACAAGGAAGACGGCCGACGACGGTTCTGGGTCTGGCGAAGTGTGAAGAAGCGGCAGCTGGTCGAATCTGAGCTGGGAGGTGCGAGGGAACGGCAGTTGGACAGATTTGAGTCGGTGAGGTGCTGTGATTGACGAGGAATCTCTCTCGCGCGGCGGCAGGTTTGATGAGACAGTGAAGGAAGCATGGCGTTCGGATCTGAATGGCGGTGAGGGAGGCGCACGTCGTTCGGAATGGTAGCGAGGGAGACGTGGCGGTGAAAACTGGGCAATTAGGGAAACGGTGTTCGTGGGTTTAGGAGGAAAGAAGAAGAAAAAATTGGGGGGGGTTTTTCCGTTTGAGGAAGAAGAAGGAGAGTATTGGTGGGGGGTTTTTTTTAAAAAAAAAAAGGTAATAATAAATGTAGGATTGATGGGGGTTTTAAAATATAATAATTGATGGGAGTTTTAAAATATAATAATTAAAAAGGAAAGTGTAATTATAATAATTTCTTTCCGTTTCGAAAGGAAAATTAATTCATGCAATAACCTTCACATTGAAATTCAAAATTTAATAATTTTAATTTTTTCGCCAAACTTAAATTCCCGCATTTATATGTGAGATCCAAAATTCCAAAAATACCCTTCGACCAAACAATTATTGAATTACCAAGGATAACGTTACTGAAATTACATTATTATATAAAAAATGTGCGGGATGTTACATTTAAATTGTGTGATCACTTTCAGAATTTTGTGCAATTATAAAGCATATAACTAATAAAAAAAACTTGCCTTAATTGATTTTAAATAATTAATTTGTGCAGTTTTATTTTTATTACGCAATTATTAAAAACAACCTTAAGTAGTTGCACTATATTTTATTCCAAAAATCAAATATAACCGATATCAAAGTATAAATACTAAACTTAGACAAAATAAGCATTTATATTATGTCAATATTCATAGTTACAAACAAGAGTACAATGCAACATTCATTCAAAATGAAGATACTTAGCAAGCACTAACATGCTAGCTCAAAATAAAGAGTACACGTCATTTGATAAGGGTGCCAATATATATATATATATATGTTCAAAATAAAGAATAGGGAAGAGAAGAACAACAAGATTACGTGGAAACCCTAGTGCAGGGAGAAAAACCACGGTATAAAGCCTTTTCTTATTTGTTTTAAAACTGATACACTAAATACAAGGACACACTGTATAAATAGACAGTAGGAAATCCTAGGAGTCTTACACAATTACATAAATGCCCCTAGGTTAAAAACCTTATTTCCAACACTCCCCCTCAAGTTGGTGCATAGATATCAACAAGCCCCAACTTGCTTACACAATAATTAAAATTTTGTCTCAATAACCTTTTTATAAGTACATCAGCAACTTGTTGATTCGAAGGAATATAAGGGATGCATATGTTTCCACTGTCCAACCTCTCCTTAATGTAGTGTTTGTCTATCTCCACATGTTTAGTTCTGTCATGTTAAACTAGGTTGTTTGTAATACTGATGGCAGCTTTATTATCACAAAATAATTTCATTGGAAGCTCATTATCTTGCTGGAGATCTAATAATACTTTCTTCAACCTGATTTCTTCATAAATCCCTAGACTCATGGCTCGATACTCAGCCTCAACACTACTTCTAGCAACAACTCCTTGTTTTTTACTTCTCCAGGTGACTAGATTTCCCCAGAAAAACATACAATACCCAGACATAGATCTTCTATCAACAACAGACCCTGCCCAGTCAGAATCAATGTAAGCTTCAATAGATCGTTTATCGGTTTTCTTGAACATTAGGCCTTTACCACGAGTTCCTTTCAGATATCGAAGAATACGTTCAACTGCTATCATATGATCCTCACAAGGAGCTTGCATGAATTAACTCACAACACTTACTGCATAAGAAATATCTGGTCTTGTGTGAGATAAGTATATCAACTTCCCATCTAACTGCTGATACCTTTCTTTATTAACAGGAATTCCATCATTCTTATCACCGATTTTTGCATTATATTCTACTGGCGTGACAACAGGTTTACACCCAGTCATACCTGTTTCCTTTAGCAAGTATAGTGTATATTTTCATTGAGAAACTGATATACCCTCTTTTGAGCGAGCCACTTCCATTCCCAGAAAGTATCTTAGCTTCCTGAAGTCTTTAATTTCAAACTCTCTAGCCATCTCTGTTTTTAGTCTTGCGACTTCTACATCATCATCCCTAGATAAAATAATGTCATCAACATAGACAATAAGAACAACTATTTTCCCTGATGTTGATCTTCTTATAAAAAGAGTGTGATCGGAATGTCCTTGAACATATCCCTGTGCTTTCACAAATGTTGTGAACCTATCAAACCAGGCCCTTGGAGACTGTTTCAATCCATATAGTAATTCCCTCGATCTACACACTTTATTTTAAAATTGACTTTAGAACCTATGAGGGGGACTCATATAGACTTCCTTCTCAAGTTCCCCGTTCAAAAATGTATTTTTAACATCAAGTTCGTGTAGGGGCCAATCTTTATTCACAGCTACTGACAGAAGCACTCGGATCGTGTTAAGTTTAGCCACAAGTGAAAACATCTCAGAATAATCCACTCCATATGTTTGGGTAAAGCCTCTTATAACAAGTCTAGCCTTGTATCAGTCAATCGTCCCATCTAACTTGTACTTTATAGTAAACACCCATTTACATCCTACTATTTTATGCCCTTCAGGCAGAGTAACTGGTTCCCAGGTTTTATTCTTTTTCAGAGCCCTTATTTCTTCCATAACATCAGACCGCCATTCTGGTTTTTCATTACAACACTTATGTTATCTGGAACCACCTCAGTGTCCAAGCTAGTAGTAAAAGCCTTGAACTCGGATGTCAGATTACTATATGTCATGTAACTATGCATAGGATATTTAGTACATGAACGGGTACCTTTCCTCAGGGCTATAGGAAGATCAAGTGATGCATGACATTCTTTCACCTCTTCAGGCTTCTCACCATGATTTACTATCTGTGTATCAGAAACTTCAGTAGTATCTTCCACATCATCATTAGCACGGACCATTTCATCCTTTACAGTTTCCCTTTCTATCACTTTCTTAGTATCACTGCTCCCTTCCCCCTTGTCATGCCTACCTTCATCATTTTCCGTACATAAATCAACATCATTAGGAATACACATACCTGGATCTGATGACAGGTCTGACTTCTGTACTGGAGCCGACAGTTCTGGTTCAACAGGTGACACTGCTTCCTTCCTGAGATTCTTCCTCTAGTATGTTTTCCAAGGAACTTGATTAGTAGGAAGGACCAGACTATCATGCTCAGGACTAGGTTTAGACAAGGTTTGAATGGGCGCTGACTCTAAAGGAATAGCAGAAGATGACCAGTTAGTCTCTTCATTTATGTTCTCCTCCTGAAGATGATTAATAGGGAAGAATGACTGATCCCCGAGAAAGGTGACATCCATAGAGATAATATTTTCGAGATGACGGGTGATAACACTTATATCCATTTTGATGGAGTGGATATCCAACAAAGACACACTTCTAAGCATGAGGAGTAAATTTCGTGCGGTTTGGACCATGGGAATAAACAAAAGCAACACAACAAAAAATCCAAAAAGAAACACTAGAAATCAATCGAGTATTAGGAACAGACTCTTTAAACAATTCTAAAGGGGTATGAAGATTAAGAATATGAGAGGGCATCCGATTAATGAGGTGAGCAGCAGTAAGAACTGCATCTCCCCAAAAGTATGAAGGAAGGGTGGCGGATAACATAAGAGATCGGGCTACTTCAACCAGGTGTCAATTTTTACGCTCAGCTACTTCATTTTGTTGCGGAGTGTAAGCACATGAGCTCTAGTGGACAATACCTTTAGAATAGAGAAATTCTTTGAAGGAGGCATTAAAGAATTCTCACCCATTATCACTTCTTAAAATCCCAATCTTTGTTTTAAATTGAGTTTCGACAGTTGTGTAAAACTATTGAAAAACAGAGGACACTTCAGATTTATCAATGAGTAGGAAAACCTAGGTGAGACAGGTGTGATCATCTATAAACGTGACAAACCACCATTTTCTCGTGGAAGTAGTAACTGGTGAGGGACCCCATACATCACTATGAATAATAGAAAAAGGACTCGAGGGTTTGTAAAGTTAGGAATGGAAAGAAACACGATGTTGCTTGGCAGGAATACAAACATCACAATTAAAAGAAGAAGTACTTGCATTACGAAATAAATGAGGAAATAAATATTTCATATATTGAAAATTAGGATGTCATAAGCGAAAATGCCATAACATAACACCATTTTCAGAAACAGAGAAATTTAAAGACATAAACCCAGATTGGTGATCATTCCTGGAGGAAGCTTCGTCAGAAAGGAAGTAAAGTCCCCTATCGTGCCGGGCAGTGTCAATCGTCATCCCCGATTTCAGATCTTGAAATAAAACTGAATCTGGTGAGAAAATCGCCTTACACCTCAAATCTCTTGTTAGTTTACTGACAGATAACAAATTATATGATATTTTAGGCACATGTAAGGTATCACGTAGAATTAAACCATGAAACAGAGAGATATTGCCCTTTCCTACAATAGGGGCAAAAGACCCGTCTGCAATTCGAATCCTCTCATTACCAGCACTCGAATTATATGACATAAATAACTCTGAGGAACTCGTAAGGTGATCAGTAGCCCCTGAATCCACAATCCATGGTTTCTTACCATTTACACTAATTAGGCCAAAAGAAGGAAAATTACCTGACTGTGCAATTGCACTCACCCCATCCGTACTCGAGCTGTGTTTACCATCACCAGAAGATTGCTTCTTAGTTTTTTCATCTACTGAATCACTTACCAGGACACGACTAGTATTAGATTTTTCATGAGACTGTCATCACTTGCTATTTAGGGGCTTCCCGGTTAATTTCCAACATTGGTCTTTCGTATGCCAAAGCTTTTTACAATGTTCACAAACTGGAGGGGGTTTCTTATCACCATCAATACCGGATGGCTTGGCAACGAAGGCGGTTGCATCAGTAGTTGAGGTGGTATTATTCATAGTGCATGACCGATCTTCTTCCAACTGTATTTCATAACATACTTCTCGAAGTGAAGGAATCGGGCGCTGGCCCAAGATCCGACTATGAACACCATCAAACTTTGGATTTAATCCAGCCAAAAACACATAAACACGATCTGCTTTCTCAATCTTCAAATATTGGGCCTCATCTTGTGGATAATTCCAGACAATCTCTCTACATAAGTCCATTTTCTGCCATAGCATCAATAGTTTGTTAAAATAAGAGGTAACATCCATGGACCCTTGTTTGGATTCATGAACCTATTTATGGAGTGTATATAGCTGAGAGGCATTCTATCTTTTAGAATAAAGATCTTGCGCCGCCTCTTAGATATCTTTGGCTGTTGTAGCATATAATAGTAGTCTTCCTATCTAGGGTTCCATACTGTTCACCAAGACAGACCGTCGCAATGAATCTTCTCCTTTCCAAATTCGTTCTTCTGGATCACCTGGGGCTGACTTTGGAATTTCCCCTATCAAATATCCAAACTTGTGACACCCTTCCAAAGCCATCCGGATCGATTGAGACCAAGAGAAATAGTTCTGACCATTTAATTTTTCTTCGACGATAAATCCTGCAGAATTACCCATAGAACCAGATAAGTAGGACACGTTAGGCACTATAGGTAATGAGTTTACCAGATTTTCTGAATAGACCGGTTGAGGATCTGCACCGAATATCGTATCCAAATCAGAAATCTGGTGTTGTAGGTAAGCCAACCGTTGTCTCACATCGTCTGGGTAATGAGCTGAACCACAATTAATTGGAACAGGTGCTGGTTGCTCGGACTGCTCGAGACCAAGGCTGTTGGATGTGAAAAAACCATCGGGTTGGCTGTTGAAGGAAACCGGATCACCGGGTCGGGCTGGATGGGCTGAAAAAGGAACGGCTGGCATAAAAAGCTGGACAGAAGAGGTCTCGGGTCAGGCTAGCCTTGAGTCGGACCACGGGTCGGAATTAAAAGCTGAACTCTCGAGTTGGGCTAGCCTTGGGTCGGACCGGTTCAAGTCGGAATTAAAGTCAAAATACCAGGTCTAGCTGGTTTTCCCTGATTCAACCTGAACCGGTCCGATTTGCTCCAGACCGGTACTAAACCTAATCGGATCATCACTACCTCTATGCTTCTTGCCTTCGACGTTGTTCACTCTGCCTTGATAGATCCGATCGAAGGTCAACATCTCCTCGCGGCCAGCCTCTTCTTCACGTCCGAGACCGCCGACTCTGCCATGACCGTCGCTGACTCTGCCATGATCATGATAGCTCCGATTGTGAATCGTTGGTTCCTCGCGCTGGCTTCAGCTTCGATCCTGACCGGATTCTGACTGGTTTCGAAATGGTGATACCCAATCGGTTGAGGGTGTTTTTCCAAGGATTGTACCTGAACAGCAGAAATTAATTCCGGTAGGGCATCCTGAAAAAATTCCTTTACCGTTGCTCGGATTGCTGTTCTCATGTCAAAACTTGAAGACCCATCAGCAGAGGAGGATTGAGATTGATTCTCTTCCATAATGGCTAGATTTTCGTCACCGCTCTCTGATACCATGTTAAAAATAAAGAATAGAGAAGAGAAGAACAACAAGATTACGTGGAAACCCTAGTGCAGGGAGAAAAACCACGGTATAAAGTCTTTTCTTATTTGTTTTAAAACTGATACACTAAATACCCAGGGACACACTGTATAAATAGATAGTAGGAAACCCTAAGGGTCTTACAAAATTACATAAATGCCCCTAGGTTAAAAACCCTATTTCCAACAATATATATCCATAACTGTCCATGTATAACAAAGCCATTCGAAAAATTCAGCAGAGACCAAGGAGATATATGGATCATCCCCTCATTTGAAAAACATGTGCAATTAATCAAAGGGCACAGGGTAGGAAGGGGAAGAAGAAGTGAAAACCCACACTTCTCAATGGTATGTAATTCCTTCACTTGTGTGGCTAAAAGATGCCGAGGAAATGCATTTTCCAAGATAAATAAACAAAGCCCACCAACCAAACATGGGCTTTGTAAGTCCATTCCCATTCCCACCCTTTTTTCCCTTCAACGAAACAGCCAAGGAGAATACAGAAGGCTCATTTGTGGTAGTTTCCACATTGGGGTTTGATTCTGTTCGAGATTCCAAGAGGAGGATTCATGAAGAATTCGTTCTTCAAAGGTTAGTATAATCTAAACTCTAATATTTCCCTTCTTTATTTAATTCAAAAGCATGCTATAAAATTTCTGTAAAATGCATAAAGTGTTTCTTTGTACTTATAATTCTGTGAAATTAAAATTGGGACACAATCCACACTTCCATATCAGACCACACAGTCCTTTAATATCAAGAGTAACATCATACGCAATAATTTGTCAATAACTACATGAGTTCGATTCCATCTTTTTTCTGTCATGACATCGTTATTGAAATCTCATTATTATCTTTATGAGTCCACCTTCCTCATTAGTCATGTCATGAAATTCTTTATGGATATTTACATCATCGATCAAGTCTTCTTGACTATTAATTATTTTTCTTTTTTCGAGGACTTTTATCTTTAGAACCTACTGGTCTACCATGCTTCTAGCGTATTCCAAACTCATTAGTGACAACCTGTTATGTGGGGATATCAATTTTCGATGGAACATTTGTAACAGGTATATGTGACTTAGTTACTTTCTTTGCATCTATAAATGCATCTAGTAACTAATTTTCTATATTTTGTAAGTGAATTATCTTTTGAACTTCAAGTTCACATTGATCTGTACGGGGATCTAATAAGACAATAACAATGCATTCCATGTAATTTATTTTTCCAACTTCTTTATTCCTCCCATTAATGTTGGAAAATTTGTCTCATTAGAATGACAATCAGCAAATCGTGTAGTAAATACATCACTCGTCAAAAGTTCAAGATATTTGATAATTGATGGGGAATCATATTCAATATATATTCCTAACCTCCTTTGAAGATCCATCTTAGTACGTTGTGGTGGAGTAATTGGAACATATACTACACATCTAAAAATTCTTAGATGGAAAATATTTGACTCATGGCCATAAGCTAATTATAATGGCGAGTACTTATGATAAGATACTGGTCTAATGTTTATAAGTGACGTTGCATGCAAAACAGCATGTCCCCATACAGATGAAGGAAGCTTAGCTCTCATTTTATGAATGACTCTGCTGAACCATTTTATGTATGAACATGAGCTATAGAATGTTCAACACTTATCCCAATTGACACACAATAATTATCAAAAGCTTGGGATATAAATGTTGGGTTTTTATGCCCTAAAACTCGTAAATAATAAATGTAACATTTAACTAATCATTAATAAAAGTGTTATTAATGTTTATTACAATAAATAGTTATTGCTCATCTTGTATTTATCTTGCCTAAATAAACCTAATCCAATAAACTAACGTCCTAGACTAATGTATGTGTCTTGAACTGTATGTGGAGACACAAGGGGATCAGTATTCAAGATACAGCCTAAAGGGTCTATAGTATATGGATAAGGTTGGGTACCTTATCCTAGTGACAATATGGATACGACTCACTTTGTATTTGATACAAATGCAATGATCCAATGTATTCATGTAGGAGATATGCTAATGGGGGTATCCTACGCAATGAGTTTGCATAAGACCAAACCATGAAAAAGCAACCACTAGATGTAACTCCATCATCTAGTCGAGTTTCTATTTCACTAGGTTGACCTAGGCAATTTAGTCTCAATCCTTAGTGGATTATGGACTCCAGTTCACGAGAGATTATCCTTTGATTTGTATTGGTGAGAGTGGTAAATTCGCCGACTCAATAAGCTTATCATTTTGGGGACAAGATCAAGTGGGGAGCTGGAAACATAATTTCAGGAGATAGAATTCACTCCTTTCCAGCTTTAGGGTAATTAGATGAATGTTCCCTTAAATGGTGTCACCGGGACTTGAATAAAGGGCTCTACCCTCTCACTAGCTCGATAGGGTTACTGTTTAATAGTTAGACCATAAACAGGTTGTCCATTAGAAAAGCACTGGTACTTAAGGATATAAAGATAACCTAGGGGTAAAATGGTAATTTGACCCAACTGGTGTTATGAACACTTGTGAAGGACTAACTTGTTGTTATTGATCAATATCCATGGACATAGAAATATATCTGCAGTGAGAAGAGTGCAACTGTGAGTCTATAGTGGATTTTACTCATAGTTAACGAATATTGATTAACTTGGTTATCGATTCAAGGACACAAGGTGCCCCTGTTTTTTCAAGGTAAGAAGGGGTAAAGAAAATACCTCGAGCCAATGTTCGAGTACCAGGCACTACAGCGCTAAAGTAACCCATGTCATACTCCCAGGAAAATCTCGAACGACCTTTAACAAAAGGGTACTTGTACCTGAAATCAACACAGGTGGGTAGGTAGAGAACACTTAGTAGTGCGAGACAACTCTCTCTAAGGAACTCAGCAAAATAACCTCGTAACTTCCAAATAAGGGGTGCCTCTCTACAAAGGGGGTCGTAGTGACTAGGCCTGGGCGACTGTTTACCAAGAACACAAGTCTCTACAAAGTCGTAAGCCTATGTATGCGAGTTAAGGTCAAGGAAGCTGGTATCCTAATGGCAGGGGAGCTAGCAATCAAAGCCCCGATGAAAAACGATCTTAACTATAATGGTCCTAAGGTAGAGAAATTTATTGTCAAGTAAGTCTCGGTCCGCAAAAAAGGCGTAATGATTTGGACAGTGTCTCGAAGAGAGGCTCAGTGAAATAGACATGTTTGTGAAGATGCAGACTACCTGCACTTAGA
Organism: Benincasa hispida; assembly: GCF_027475165.1. Lineage (NCBI taxonomy): Eukaryota > Viridiplantae > Streptophyta > Magnoliopsida > Cucurbitales > Cucurbitaceae > Benincasa > Benincasa hispida. Next base: position 14,324,745 of record NC_143480.1, on the reverse strand, counting down.
CAGAATATCTTATGAAGCTTCACTATTCCCTGGGATTGGCTTTGGGTCTTTCCTGCACAGCTTTGGTAGAAAAGGGGCCTTCTTAATTGGCTAGTTGTAAATATAGACTATGGAACAAAGGATTATCCCAGACCTACACGAGGTATTAATGGTGATTCTCAAATATCGAAGAAAAAAATTTGATACGATGAGATAGAATGCAATAGAAACTAAGAACACAGGGAACAGGTTACCTACTCTTGACGATCAAAGCGAACCCTTTCATTCTGAATTCTTTAATTTGGAATGAATCAAATCTCCCTAAGTAGAATTTGAACCTACAACCAATCGATCAACAACCGACCGCTCTAGCACTAAGCTACTGAGGAACAATGGTAAATTAGGTCTCAAAGAATTCAATTCCCGTTCTCAACCCATGACCAATATGAGCTCAAGGTTTCCTTTGTAACTCCCGAAACTTCTTCATAGTGACTCCGTTCCAGGCCTCATTTCATAAAAAATCTCAAAGTGGCTTTGTTTCATTATATTACATCCATTAGATCCCATTGGTAGCTCATAAAGGGTATTGAGGTGATTAAAATAATTTGAAATGTTCAAATTTACTAAAGGGAAGAATACAATGTATGGTGAATTTTAATTAAACTTTATAATATAAATTTATTTTGAATTTGATTCAAAAATTAATTTAAAGGAAGAATTTAATAGAATTAAATATTTGAAAGAGTTCAAATATTAAATTTAATATGAATAGAATTCATATTAAAACTATATGTTAAAATTAATATGCATTAGATGCACATTAAAACTATAGGTAATATGAGAGAAAAATAATTGAATGTGATTCAATTATAAGGTAAAATTAAATATGTGATATTTAATTTAATGTTTAACTAATTAGAGAATTAATTAACTATTAAATTAAATTAAATTAAATTAAATTAAATCTATTGACAACTGTAGGTTATTAGAGAGATGTATTAGAATATGATTCTAATTCACATTTAATTAAATATAATATTTAATTATTATTAATTAATTTAATTAATTAATAATTATTTTATTTATTTTAATAAATTAAATTTTGATTTAATTTATTTTTTAAATTAAATAAATTTATTGTTATTTAATTAAATAAATTAAATTTGATTTAAATTATTAATTAAATAAATAATAATTTAAAATAAATTGGTTATAACAAACTCCTTAACGTGGGGAGTTATATGGGAGTGGGAGAGAGATCTTCTCTCTAACTTCCTCTTATCTCATCTCCTTCTATCTCACTAGCCCAAAGAGAATACTCTAAAATCTTTTTTGTGGTGTTCACTTGGTTTGTAGCAAAGGAATCAAGATCTTATATCCAAAAAGTTGGTGATCAAGCTCTCTAAATTCGTCAATGAAAGTAAGAGTTTCTAGATTTTATTTCATCTTTTAATTTGTTATTAAAATCTGAAAATAGTCTGAATTTTTTTCTGCTATGTTTGGGATTTCAACCCAACAATGGGATTTCAATAAATTCACCAGCATTATCAAGACGAATGATATTAATTGTATAATCAAGAAATTGTGCTCTTAACTTAATTATTTAAGAAGTAATCTTGCAAATCGACTTGATAATAAACAAGCGTGTGACCATCTGTTGGATGCGTCTATTAATACTATAAAATATCTAAATGGTTCACTTGGTGGGTTAATAGGTCCACATATATCACCATGAATTCTTTCTAAAAATGTAGGTGATTCAATCTCCACTTTGACTAGTGATGGTCTAATGATTAATTTGTGAGAGTAAGCATTACATAATAATTCATTAAATTGAAGAATCTTCTAGCTCTTCCATGGATGTCTATTTGAATTCCCAATAATTCTTTTCATCATTATAAAAGTTAGATGACCTAATCTGTCATGCCAAATTGTAAATATATCTAGATTCATGAACTTCAGATTCATTGTTGCATATATTTCAGTTATTCGTATATAAGTATAATATAATCCATAAGATAAGGCAAGTAACTCTTCCAGTATACATTTTTCATATGGACATGAAGGGATCAAATCCTGGGCGGAAGCGTGTGAACACCTTGAATTTCATTTTTCCGGTTTATATGATATAAAATCAAAACAAAATAGAACCAAAACATAGGATAAATTATGTTTATACATTCAGCATGCCTTTTAATAAGAAGAAAAAGGAAGAAGAACATTTTCTTGCCTTCGTAAATCCCTTTGTCTTCATGAAAATTCCAAGTTTTTTCTCTGCAATGTATCTCCAACAAATAATGAGCACCACCATAGAGACCTTGATATTCTCTTGGAATCCAATGGTAGAAGAGTGGTCTCTAACCCTTGGAGGAGGAATGGTGGGAAGGAGAAAATGTTGAGAGAATTTTTTGGAGAAGTTTAGAGGTTAGGTTTTCAGAAATAAAAATATTATTTTTAATTTGGACAAAAGAAATCAAGTATTTCCATATTTACCCTTAGGGCTCAATTAATCAAATAACATTTATTTGATTAAATAGAAAATCTAATAAATAACTAAATATATTAAATCTAATTTAATATATATAGTTAATTAATTAAATAAACATCATATGTTTATTTGTCTCCACCTCTCAAAATTAACTAATTCCTTATGAATCTGATTCATAAAAAAATCATTATTTGAATCCTATTCAAATATTCCTCTCTTAATTATACATCAAATCCATAATTAACCGTATCATATTAATCTCATTAATATGTTATTCCACCAATTGATTTAAACAATTAAAATCATTTTGGGGATTTGCCTATAAAGGCGGTCCTTTGATTTAAATGGATGAGAGTGACCAGATCGCCAATTCAATAAGCCTACCATTTTGGGGATTTGTCTGATTGGGAAGTTAGGAACATAGCTACACAATATAAATTCACTCATTCCCCAATATCGGGGTAATTAGATAAATTTCTCCCTAAAGGGCTGATTCTGGGGCTTGAACAATATGCTACAACACCCTCTCTTGGCTCGAGAGGGGTATGGTCATAGTTGGACTATGACTTATTGTTTATTAGATGGATCAGTGGTACTTAAGGAGTTAAATGTAACTACAGGGGCAAAATGAGCTGTACTTACGAGCAATTTGTGAAAGGTTATCAAGTTATATCCAATAGACACAGAAATATATCTATAGTACAAAGAGTGCAGCTGTTGGTCTTTAGTGATGTGCCTGATAGTTAATGGATGTTGAATAATTTAATTAAAGAAGTTTAATTAATTATTCAAGTACCATCGGAGCTTCAATCTACAGGTCCATGAACTCCCCTATGTATCTCAACAGGGATTTAATGAGAATCAATTTTGGATTAATTTGAGTTGTTCAAATTAAATAAAAAAAATTAATTATATGTGATATAATTAATTTAATTTAAGTATATATGATATAATTAATATAATATATTTGATACATTATAATATAAAGTTTATTTGAGAGGAAATCAATATTTGAATGTGATTCAAATATTAATTATGTGAATTGGATTCATATAATTAATTTTAATATAAATGAGATTTATATTAAATACCATGCATTAATGAGAGAATGAAAACTATAGGTTATATTGTATTTGATACAATATTAAACTATAGGTAATACGTTATATTTGATATAACATATAGTTTAATATATATTATATGATAAGATGGTTATCATATAAATATATTAAATGGTTTTTAAATTAAATAATTTTAATTTATTTTTTAAAATGTTTTTAGGAGGGAGTTGTAACTCTCTCCCCTTTGTCTCTCTATACGTGCGGGTGTGGGAAAGTGAAGAAAGGGAAGTTTTTCTTCTTCTTCACAGATGAGATTATAGAGAGATTCAAGTTTTTCCTAGACATTCTCCCTTTCCTCTCAAACTTTCCCTCTCTCCCAAAATTCACAGAGCCCACATAACTCCTATGATTCTCATCCCAAAAGAGAATACATGAGGCTCTAATTAGTGGTGGCCATCTTGGTTCAAGGGTATCGAGTTCGTGACAATACATGGCTGTTGGAGATTGTTTTGTTTGTGACCAATTTTGGAGAGGAAGAAATTCAAAGAAGATCGAATCTTTACAGGTAAGGGTTTCAAATCCTAATTTTCCTTTCCTCAATTTTTTTTTTTTTTGTAATGCTGTAAATTTTTTGTTATGCATAACAATCATATTTTGTAATTTTGCGTTCTGTTAAAAACCAAAAATTGGGACGATCCACGTTTCTGCTTAGGGCCTTCACAGATTTCATGTATATTAGTGTTACTTTTATTGTTCAGTATTTCCTTTAGTGGGCTACGAGGGGAACTTATGGACCTACATATTAAAAGTTCTAATTATATGAGATTAATGGATTAAACTCCTCTAATCCAATTAATCAGTATTCATTAACTACCGGACACTCCACTAAAAACCGATAACTATACTCTTCACATTGTAGATCTATTTCTGTATCCATGGATATAACCAATCAACAGAGCGATGACCGTTCACAAATGCTCATAACTATAACTGGGTCAAAATATTGTTTTACCTCTGTAGTTACATCTAACTTCTTATGTAACACTGATTTCTCTAATGAACAAACAGTTTATAGTCCAACTATAAACTAACACCTCTTGAGCCAGTGAGAGGTGAGACCTCATTATTCAAGATCTGGAACCAGCTATTAAGGGAGAAATTTATCTACTTTTTCAAGGAATGGGAAGGAGTGAATTCCATCTTGTGTAGCTGTGTTCCTAGCTCCCTAATCAGAAAAATTCCCAAAATGGTAGGCTTATTGATTTGGCTATCATGGCCACTCTCACCTATACAGATCAAAGAACTGCCATCATAAACAGGAGCTCACAACTCATTCAGGATTAAAGTCAAGTCTCCTATGTGTTGAGGTTGATATTCTAAATCTCGTACGGTCCTGTAGTTTGTAAACACATGTATGAACAAACATTTGTGATGTAATAATATGAGATATTTTATTCACTATTGTCTATGAAATATGAGATATTTTAGTTCCCTGGTTATGGTTGTAACTTAAGCATGTATGTGGAGACATACAAGTGGATCGTGTAAGTGATAACCTAAATGGTCTGTAGTATATGGATAAAGGAGGAAAATCTTATCCTGGTGACACTATGGATACGACCCGCTTTATAGATGTTACAAGTGTTGTAAAGTGCTACAAATGATATGATCCTGGTCATTCATGTGGAGACATGTGAGCCGAGGTATTCTTTACAAAGGAGTTTTTATAAGACCTGACCATGAAATGTTTAGTCTCGTTACACAACGCTATTCATGATAGAGACTTTCATTTCAATAGGATGATCATAGGTAACATGACCTTAATCCTAAGTGAGTTGGGAATCCTGCAGGGTGGTCTTTTGATTTGCATGGGTGCGAATGGCTAGATTGCCTACTCAAACCTATCACTTTGGGGATTCGTATGATTGGAGAGCTGGGAACTCAGCTATACAAGAAGTAATTCAATCCTTCCCCGAAGCAGGGGTAAGTAGATAAATTGCTCCCTTAAGGGCTGGTTCCAGGGCTTGAACAATGTGGCGCCACACCTTCTGATGACCTGAGAAGTGTTCACTCATAGTAGGACTATGTTGTATTGTTCATTAAAGGAATCAGTAGTACTTAAGGAGTTAGATGTAACTACAGGGGCAAAATGATATATTGGCCCAGCTGTACTTACGAGCGATTTGTAAAGGGTCATCGTACTATTGATTGGTTATATCCAATGGACATAGAATTATATCTGTACTGTGAAGAGTGCAGTTGTCGGTCTTTAGTGGAATGTCCAGCAGTTAACGGACGGTGGATTTTATGATTAAAGAGTTTAGTCAGTTATTCACATACCGTCGGAGCTTCAAGCTACAGGTCTATAAGGTCCTCTTGGTAGCTCAATGGATTCAAGTTAAGAATCAATTTTTGGGTTAGCTTGAAATGTTCAAATTAACAAGAGGGAATTTGATTATATATGATATAATTAAATTGATTATATTATATGTGATATAATTGATTTGATGTATTAGATACATTAATTGGAGGAATTAATATAAATATGATTGCTATTAAATGTAATAAAGAAGAAAAGAACTATGGTTTGAATATTACATATGATGTGATATTAAAACTACAGGTTATAAATATAATATGATAAATTTAGTTATTATATTATTTATAATTAAAACAATTATAAGATAATTGTTTGGTTGGTTATTATTTTCTCCTTTAACCGTGTTTAAGTGGGAAGTTACTATCAGTTTTAATAACTGATAAATAAAAGTGGAAAAGTTTCATTTTTTTTATGATCACATCAAATAACGATCAAGTGAAAGAAAAAGTTATATGATAGCCTTTGAGAGAGTGAACGACGAGACATCGAGTTTACTAGACAACAACTTCTCGTTTACTAGACGATCGAGTACCCCGTCTATACGATAGACTTAGACATTCTCCCACTTACTTGATCGTTTAGTAGATTCGTTGAGTTCCTCTTTCCCTCTACCAAATCAACACAGGGCCCACCCCTCTTGGATTCTCACACCAAGAATACCAAGGCAACGATAATGACGAGTGTTTCTATTCGAGGGTCGAAGATCGAGTCTTACTCGATTGCATTCAAGGATCTGACAGTTCATGAGTTACACTGGTTGTTTGTTGCATTCGTGCTCATGATCAAGTTGGCTTAGACGTTGGACTAGTGTTGATCGAGGGATTACATGAAGAAGAGTTTTTCAAAGGTATGTCACTTGATTCTAGTTGGTTTTAAGAAGAAAACATGTTGTAATTTACTTGATGATGCATGACTGTTCTTGTTTGTTTGTAAATGCATTGTTCTTTCACAATGGTTTTTGGAATGATCTTGTTTCCGCTCACTGGCTCTCTTGTTAAAAAGTTCCTTCACTATGGTCATCATAGTAAAATGTAAGTCTCTTCTAGTAATGGTGTTATATAGAAAGTCTATTCATTTCATGGTCCGGTCTTATACAAACTCTTTGTATAGAATACCCCCGCTCACATGTCTCCACATGAACGATCAGAATCAGATCATTTGTAAAACTTTACAACAATTGTAATATCTACAAAGTGGGTTGTATTCATAGTGTCACAAGGATAAGGTACCCAGCCTTATCCATCTACTACAGACCATATAAGTTATTACTTAAATATGATTCACCTGTATGTCTCCATATACACGTTTAAGTTTCATAAAATAACCTTGGATCTTAGTTTATTGGATTAAATTAATGCAGTCTAATCGTCAAATAAAATACCTATGATTTTATTAGATAAATAATTTGTGTTAACAAAACTACAAACCACGAGATACACTAGATTTAGGACATCGATCCCAACAAGACAGTAGATACTATATAAAGATACTCCATATTATTCTTTTTATCAATCTCAATATGATAACCATTGCAACGTATATCTTTAAAACTATGTAAATTTCTCTTTGATTGACTAGAGAATAATGCATTTCAATTGTAAATTATGTTCCTCTAGGCAAAATAATATTTGTTTTTCCAAACCCTTCAGTAAGGTTTACAGAACCTGATATTGTATTGACTTTTGCTTCTAGTATTATTAGTTTGGAAAAATATTTTTTACTTGTAAGTATGTGTAATTGCATTGTCTGCCAGACATAGATTTCTTTACTTGTTTTTAGTCACCCAACATATGAAAATGATCCATTTTTCTTCATTAAAAGAAATTAATTACAATAAGAAAAACAACATTTGGAATATACAAAGGTTAACAAATACCAAGTGCAAAAAAAAACATGGAGATGAATAAAAAAAACAACATTAAGTCAAGATATTTTCAAAGTCAAAGGAACACATGATGTTCCACCAATTCTGTCAATTTTCTCTTCAAGAGATTCAAAGAAGTCTACCACATCCAAATTTGTCATATGGGATGGGTCAAATATATCATTATCTTGATATGCAAAATTTGCTTCATATTTTTCTCTTTTTCCTTCAGGGATGCTTGACAAGATCACTAAGTGTCTTGACGTACAATAAGTACGTGACCAATGCACAGTTATTCCGCATCGGAAGCATTTATTTTCAACACTTTTTTAACTCTTATCTAGTGGAGCTTCTTTTTGTGGTAATCATTTTGTATGATTCTTTTGAAATTTGAATGATTAGAACGACCACCATGAAAATAATAATTATTTCATCCGTTACCATGGTCACGGCCTCGACCTCGACCACAATTATTATTAAAATTCACAACATTCACTGCAGGGAATGGTATCGTCCCGATTGGACGAGATTCATGATTTTTCATTGTTAACTAGTTATTTTGTTTGACTACGAGAAGATATGAAATTAGTTCAAAATATTGTTTAAATTCTTTCTCTCGATATTGTTGCTGCAAGAGCATATTTGAGACATGAAATATAGAAGATGTCTTCTCTAACATATCAGCATCAATAATTTTCTCTTTGCATAACAACAATTCAAACTTATTTTAAATAGTGTGGAGTTGTAATTACTTACTAATTTGAAATCTTATAGCCTCAAGTACATCTACTCATAACAAGTTTTAGGAAGAATAACTGTTTTTTGATGATCATACCTCTCAAATTTTTCCACTAGATACGGGATCTTTTATTGTCAATCCCTCGTGGAGATGATGATGAAGGAAAATCATAGCTTGTGCTTTGTCCTTACTGAATTTTGTATTTCCTTCTTTAATAGTCTCTCAAAGATTCATAGCATCCAGGTGCATTTCAGCATCAAGTATCCATGATAAATAATTGCCGGCATTAATATCAAGAGTGGCAACTTCTAATTTTGTGAGATTTTTCATGGTAACACTATCATAAAATATTGTATTTATATTAGAAATTTAATAGATATTAAATAGGAAAATTATTTCAAATGGTAAAACTGTTGAAAATATTTACAAGATATAGCAAAATTCTAGAACTATCACTAATAGACATTGATAGACACTGATAGAAATCTATCAGTTGCTATCAGCATTTATCATTGATAGTTCTAAAATTTTGCTAAATTTTGTAAATATTTTGGTTTATTTTTCTATATTTAAAAACATCCCTATTAAATATACAAAATAATGTTAAATTATATAACGAAGAGAAAAAAAACTGATGTACCTTTAGGACCTATCTTTAGTGAGAAAAATGATATAAGCTTAGGAGCACAACAGTGCACAATGAGAACACGGATATAGAGAAAATATAATATAATAATATATAAATATATAAAATAAATAAATAACAAAAATAAATAAAATAGTAAAGAATAGATTTCTCCACTTTCTCCATTGATCACCAATATCTTTCAAAACCTACAAAATGCCACCATTTATAGTAATCTGACAAGTTAGAGGTAGATTACATGGATAGTGTGTAATGTTAAGACACATGGACAAACACATATGATAATGGATCAGTGAAACGTGGCCTATAGACAGTAATAATAAGCATCTATATTACGCCTAATTTAACATATTTATAATATTTTGAAGATTATATACAAATTGTCCCATGATCTTAAATTAAAAAATAATAGAAAAGTTCAATTTCTACCTCTAATTTCGATCAGTAACTAAATTTAAACCTTAATCTTTCAATTTTATAGATTTAAACATTAATTTTGAAAAAATGTTGCAACTGATACCTCTTTGAACTAAATTTAGAACTGTCTAAACTAATCACACAATGGAACTAAAGAAAAATGCTCAAATTTGACACCAAAATAAAGTTCGAGATTGGAAGATATGAAAACTTAACTATCTACAAATTTTTCCATCCAAGTGTAGCTCAACTGTCTAATGATTTCTCATATCTAAAAGGTTTTCAAAAAAAAATAAATAAATAAATAAATCAACCAAGGATCCAGCTAAGCATGGAATTGAGTAATCACTTTCAAGCATTTATAGAGTTGGAAAACATAAATTTCGAAAATAAGTTGGAGAAGACGAGCACAGAAGTTATAAGAACATGAAGATTGTAGGCGGCAGCAAACAATTTCCATTAAAACCAATGATTTGCAGGAATCTTCTCCGCAAGAACAGGTCAAATGGGCATCTACTCTGTCTTCTCTAATTTCTTCTTCTTCTTCTTCGATTAGCTGAATTTGGAGAGAGAAAAACCCTGGATTCTTGGCCTTCGTTGTACCAAACAACAATGCCCTGTGACCTGTAAGTGACCTGCACGATCTCCCCATAATTTGTATTTGTTATTTTTAGCATCACCATAACGACCATTTCTCTTCACGTTTCATTCATTCCTTCTTTTTCTTTCCCTTTACTTTTCCTTTCTAATTTCCAATGCTTATCCTTTTGTGGGTTTCTTCCAATTTTGATATCTTATTACCCCTTTCATTTTGTTAGTTTCTTTTGGCTGGACCCCCTTGCTCCTAGCTTTATCTTTGACTTGTCTGTCCATCTTCATCACCTCCTCTGTTTCTCTCTGTTTCTCTTCCTTTTGGTGGGCAGAGTTTATTCTTTTGTCTACCATTTGGGTCTCTTCTTTTTCCTTGTTCTTTCTCCTTAAAGCATATTTCTGGATGGTCTTTTGACTTCTTTTGGCATTGAAGAGAAATGGGTCTTGACAACAATGAAGATGGAAATGGTTCTCCTGAGACTAAGAAAATAGGTGGAGTTGAAGAAGAAGATGGAGATGAAAGTGTTGGGTTGAGTAGAAAAATGAGTGAGGCTTCTATATGTGCAGCAGAGGATGATGAAGATGAAGAGGGAAGGAAGATTGAGTTGGGTCCTCAGTGTACATTGAAAGAACAACTTGAGAAAGATAAGGTTTCATTTCCTTCTCATTCTCCTTTCTTGGGTCAAAGCAAGTTTTTGTCTTTTTGGTTTTAATCATGCTCAATTTATAATGCTTTCAAATTGGGTTCTCCTAGGATGATGAAAGCTTGAGGAGGTGGAAGGAACAGCTTCTAGGAAGTGTGGATATTGCAGCTGTTGGAGGTAATCCTTTGAACTTGTTTTCCCTTCAATTCTAACCATATCATAAAAGACAGATTTCATTTTAGATAGTTTAATAACTGAAGCAAGTGCTGAGAGAATTGTGTTACTTTTGTTCTTGTGGTTTTTTTGGTGGGTATGGAAACCAAAAAAAAAAAAAAAAAAAACACAGAAACTTTGGAACCAGAGGTAAAGATTCTGAGCCTAGCGATTAGAACCCCAGGAAGGCCAGACATTGTTCTACAAGTTCCTGAGAGTGGAAATCCAAAAGGGCTATGGTTTACATTGAAAGAAGGCAGCCGTTACAGCTTGATCTTCACCTTCCAAGTTAGCAATAACATTGTTGCAGGTCTCAAATACGCTAACACAGTCTGGAAAACTGGTGTCAAAGGTAACTTTCTTTCTCTTTCTACCATCCCTTATCAACTAAATATCAACAAAGATTCAGCCTTTTTCTTTGTTTTTTCTTTAAAATCTCTACAAAACAGTTGATAGTTCAAAAGAGATGCTGGGAACTTTCAGTCCTCAGGAAGAACCTTACACCCATGAAATGCCTGAAGATACAACCCCATCTGGGATATTTGCTCGAGGATCATATTCAGCAAGAACCAAGGTAATTAAAGTTTGATTTCATTTACCAAGATTTAGACTTTAATGTTTCAATTTCAAAATGGATGAGAAGTTTGGGTTTTGTTTGTTTTTGTTTGTTGGTTGTAGTTTGTTGATGATGATGACAAGTGCTACCTGGAAATCAACTACACATTTGATATCAGGAAAGATTGGCAATCGTCTTAAAAAACAAAAAGAACAAAAACATCAGGATTCTCTGCTAATGATTGGTTTTGCATTTGATCAATTATCTTCTCTTTTGAAGCTCATTCATAAATTTGGTTTGAATGTCCAAATATTTCATGTACTCTCTTTCTTTTAACTCTTGATTCTTTCATGTACGTGCATGAGACTGATGGCCAAATATGCAAATGCATATTATTTTATTGTTGAAAAAGGGTCCAATTATTCAATTTCCTTATAACATTTGGGTTAGTTTTTTAAAAACTTTTTTTCCTTTTTCAAAGGCAACTAAGAATAGAAATATTTGCATGATCGAAAAATCTGTAATGAGTTGAGCAGAATTAAACATCCAGCGATGATAGATTTAGTTCTTATTTTATTTTAAAAAACATATTATTCAGCCATATATAAATATAATGCAACTTTCAGCTTCCTGCTGTGATTGGTCAAAAGAGATCTCTTCATACCGCTAATAAGCTTTCAACAAGTCTGAGAAAGAAAAATCTAAAACATTTTAGAATGTAGAAACTAGAAGGGTGAAGGGACTGGCAAAAGTTAACATTCATTCAACTATGATCAAGTTGTTTCTCGCTTGCTACAAAAGCTTATACAGATTTTATTACAAGAAGAAGAAGAAAAAATCTACAGATTCAAGATTTGTTGTAATGAATTAGCAATGTTCTCAGAAGGTGAAGGAACAATCTTTCCGGCGCATGTCCCAAAGCCAACAGTGTAACCATCTCCCTGCAATAAAATTGAAGGACCATAAAACGATTGTAGCATGCTATCAAATGGTTTAACTCGAATCACAATGTTTTACCTTGCATTGACCAGTAAAAACGACTTCATCTCCATCTTCCAGAAATTTACGATGTATCCCATGTAATAACTCCAATGGTTTTTCCCCATTCCATGCTAACTCCAGCAAGCACCCAAGAGATTCTGGTTCCTGTCACCAAATCAAAATCAAAATCATAAGACGGTTCCAAACAAGGATTGTTTTATTTTTTTCACAAAGAAAACAACGAACAAACACACACACATTGAAAAAGAGTTGAAGCTTGTTATAAGATTATAAGCTAGAAAGTCATACAGGTCCACTTATGGTGCCAGTGCCCATCAGGTCACCTGGCTGCAAGTTGCAGCCATTCACAGTATGGTGTGCAAGCTGTTGAGTCAGCGTCCAATACCTAAATTACAAAATAAAGTCCCACAGACAGTTTGCTTAAAAAAAAATGAAGTCCCTAAAAATCTGTGATAATTACAATGTGAAAAGAGTTAAAGCTTGTTATAGGCTAAAACTAAAAGAAAGGACACAGCTTGGTAAATTGATTAATTGATCCATCACTTAAGGATTTATATATAACACTGAAAGAGTTGTAGAGCCTCCTTACAGATGCTTAAAATTACTTCTTGTCACCACATGTGCATCTTGTTCGCCAGCAGGTCGAATTCCAACCTGGCAGGCAATAGGAAGATATATTCATCTATCTCAAGCAACAAACTAAGCTCCGTTGCTAAACAAACTACTGGGTTTTATTAAAGGACATAACAATTAGTAAATGTAGTAAGTGAACAAAACATGGGCTATAATGCTTTATAATAGATTTATATAAGCTGAATTAAGTACCTCCAGTGAGATGTCATAGTTCTTGGATGTTTTTTCGGAAAGATATGGCAATGGAGGTGGGTCCTATAATAAAAGGCACAAATCATATAACTCGTTAGAGCTTTTACACATAACATGCAACAGAGGCAACAATGGGTTGGAAAAAGAAATAGAAGGAAAAAAATGGATGATAGGGACTGGTCGTACCTGCTTTGGAGCATCACATTTGAAAGGCTCTAAGGCTTCAAGTGTAACAATCCATGGGGATATTGTAGTACCTAAAACAAACATGATGTCAAGAAACAGGGTAAGGTCCCTAAAACCGTTTATGGAGAGAGAGTTAAGAATTCTAACACAATTAATGCAAACTATATTCTCTAACCAGTAAATGCAATGGTAAGTTCTCCCTTAAGCTCCTAGAACTAAAGATGAGAAGAGAAAATGAAAATGTTTGTACTTACCAAAACTCTTCCCAAGAAAGGGCCCTAGAGGAATATATTCCCATGCCTGAATGTCTCTAGCTGTGAAAAGACGAAGTAACAGATATTAACCAAGCAAGCAAGCATAATTTTAGAAACTAGCAAAGCAAAAAGTATTCTTACCACTCCAATCATTCATTAGAACCAGGCCAAAAATATGATCCTCTGCTTCATTTATATCTACAGGCTTTCCCAACTGATTTCCAGTACCAACAACAGCAGCCTGTAAGCAACATTAACATTTAATGTCAGAAGTCAAAATTGTACCTATAAAGAAGTAGAAACAACATAACATGACCTCCAATATAACACTTCCAAAATACTATTAAAAATCTGCATGCGCATCTGAGTTTAGGATCCTAACCATTTCCAGCTCAAAATCCAACTTAGCAGAAGGGCCAAAATGTGGTGGAGAGCCTCCGACTGGTTTTCTCTGGCCTCTGAAGATAAAAATACATGAGAAAAATCCAAAGATAACAGTCAGTTACTATAAGAATGAATCCATGCTAGAAAGAACGGGAGTGTAGTATTAAATCAGCAATAACCAAGAGGGTACGAAAAGTCTGATAAACTTAGAAAGAAATGGTGCAAGAACAAACCCTGAGAACAAGATAAACAAGCCTATTTACGATCAAAATTCTTTTTATCTAAAAATAAGTACGATTGACATCCTTAGACATATGAGGCATTGATTAAATATAAATTATATGAAAGGAATGAGGCATTGATTAAATATAAATTAAATGAAAGGAATGAACATCCAAGGATATCATATTTCATCCCCAGTCAAGTTTTCTTTACTCTGATAGCAGAAAACTACATACAAAATAAACAAAATAAGGAAAAACTCAAAGAAAAATCCCATACCGGGGTCGAACAATATCTGTCCCTGAGATGACAATAGATGATGCACGTCCATGATATGCAATTGGAAGGTGGAACCTATATATATAAACTTAGGATGTTCAACTTAAAAAGAAAAGAGATGATGAAGAGTTAATTTGATTCACATTCAGTATCCACAAACCAGTTGGGAACAATCGGGTTATCAGGTCCACGAAATATAGTTCCGCAATTTTTTGCATGATGCATAGACGAAAAGAAGTCCGTGTAGTCGTGAATGGCCACAGGAAGAACCATCACTGCTTTCGTCTGGAAATGTAAACATCTTATTGAGACATTAGATGAGAAGAGATCTAGAAAGAAGTTGAACATTCGAATTTTGCATATTATTACCAGTGGAATAAGTGACTTCGACCTTAAAGCTTCATTGTCACGCAGGGTTGGTTCAGTAGCTGCACCAAAAAGAAAACAAGTTATTTCCATTGGTTTGATAAACATGTTGATACACATAATAAATATGCCAACAATAAGACCTTGAATCATGATACGTCATCCTCCCACTACTAATGTAATCTTGGGATCTTTTTCCTCAGATTGCATCAAGAACTTAATTAAAGAAGTTACAGTAAAGTAAACATACAAGATAACAGTTTTTGAAGCGTCGCACGAGCTTCCTTCCAAGCAGGCCGTCCCAGAGACAGAAACTTGTTCAGATTAGGCTACACCAAGAAGTAAAAAGATCAAGCCTCTTGATTGCCAATTTTTCCAGGAGAAACAAAGAAAAGAAAATTTCCATCAATTGGCATTTCAAGAAATAATTTAACACACACAATTACGCGCACCGACGTCTACAGTGAACTTATTACTTGCTTAGTTGAGCAATCAATTTCCATCAATTGGCATTTCTAGTAACAAGAACAACAAACCGGCGGAGGTAAGTAGCGCAATTGACATACCTGGTTGAAGCAATCGGAGTTCTTGAGGAGAGGGCCGTCGAGGAGGCCGGCGGAGGCGATCTGAGAGAGGTCCAAGACGTACTCGCCGATAGCCACACCAGGCCGTCGAACCAAATCGGGTTCAGTCATGAATACTCCGTAGGGGAGATTCTGAATGGGGAAGTGAGACTCCGGTTGAACTTCGATGAAGGACTTCAGAGCCATGTTCTTGCAATCAGTGATTTTCGCGAAGAAGAAGAGAGAGAGATGAAGTGAAAATGGACTGTGAAGACTCATGTATTTATGGAGAGCGTGGGTGCGCCACGGGATAGAAGGGTCAACCGGTCAATAGAATTAATGATTATTTATTTTTTATTTCTTTGGGTGAAAATTTGTTGTTAATAAGTTCATTGTTTTGGTCGTTGGGCAATTTGGCATCCACGCCGTAGGATCGTACGTTTATTAGTTACCACAACTGGATTTTGTATTTTTTTTGTTTTTTTTCAGTTAAACCATTTGCATGTTGCACTAATTTTTTAGGCGAAATTAAACTGTATGCTGTGAAGTTTCAATAATGCCCTACAACGTTTTAAAACTTTACTTTTTCGACTTTGAACTTAAAAATTATTTCATAACAAACATTGAGTCCTTTGTTGGCTAATTGATGGAAGATCAACATAGATGCAGCTTGGTGTGATTGTACGGACGTTGGTGGTATTGGGTGAATAGTGTATGACTCTGTTAGGTCTCGTTGGTGTGGGGTGCAAGTAGCTGAGATTAGTGGGTGATTGAGGATGTGGAAGTGCGTGTGGTTTGTCTTGGTTCTAAAATTTTTGGAAAGCTTCTATTACCGCTCTCCTATTTATTGATCCAGACTTGTCTAACTGATGGGAGAGCATGTGGATCTTTCTTAAACACAAACCGTTGTGGACGAAATCGTCAAGCTGGCTCCCCTTGTAAGCGTGGCAACGTTCACCAAATAACTCATGTCTGGTAATGGTGTTGCTCAAAGGTTAGCTAGGGCTACTATCATTAAGGGTGATTTTGTGTATTCTCTGGTTGAAAGTCCCTCTTCTTTCTCTGAAGAGGGGATGGTGGGGTTGAGGTTCCTTGAGCCCAGCCGGTTTGCCTCTTGTTTGTTGATGTATATATTCTTGTTTCTGTTAGTTAAATGAAGTTTTAGGGGCTGTTTGGGGACCCAATATGAGTTGAGATGAAATCCAATATCATCTTAGTATTTGGGAGCCCATTTTTGCATGTCACCCATTTCAAATGTTAGTCCACTTATTTGTAAACAGTAATTTCAATTTGAAGGGGATGTTTCGTATCTCTCCCCTTTCCCTCACACGACTCTCTACTCTCCCATTTCCCTCATGCCCCCTTTCCTTCACGCAATTCCATTTTTCAAATCTCATTCCTCAGATCTCTTCTCTCCCTTTTCCCTTCCCCGTTTCTCATCCCTCAAATTTCCACTCTCCCCTTTCCCTCATGCGATTCCCATTTTTGAGATCTCATCCCTCACATCTCCGCTTTCCCCTTTCCCTCACACGATTCTCATTTCTCACATCTCCCACATATCTCTTCTCTCCCCTTCCTACACGTGTTTCTCATCCCTTATATCTCTCATCTCAAACCCTCATATCTGAAACCCTAACGTCAAACCCTTCTCAGATCTCTCATCTCAAACCCTCAAATCTGAAACCCCTCAGATCTCTCATCTCAAACCCTATCGTCTAACCCTCAGATCTCTCGTTTCATCGATTCCTTCCCTGCATGCAAATCTCTCGATTTTTTTTTCATAGTTTCTCAACTGATCTGTTAATTTTTGGATCAATCCCATTCCCCCTCACAGCTTCAATGAAAAGCTAAACTAGCCCTTTGCCGCTTCAATGGTCCTCTTTCACCTGTAACCTATTCTACATTTGGATTTCAGACATTGGTTCTCGTTTGGGTTGTCAATCATCGAATGCATGGTAGGGGTTGTTTGAAGACAATGAAGCTCGGTGCGGAAGAATACCATCTTAGGTTTATTTTCTAAATCCTAAGAGGCCGATGATGAGTTATTTCATCTGATTATTTCTTCATAAAATTTATTCTGTGATTTATTTCATCTTTTATGTTCTAAAATTGCAGTTTTTTTTATAAAAAGAAATCAATTTCATTCATACAATTCCAATTTGTATTAGTTTGTAGCTTGTTTTTTCTCTGTTGGGTTTGAAGTCTCTATTGTGTTTAATTATGTGTTCTAACTCATTGTCGTGTTTAAACCCTCTACTGAGTACGATCAACCATCTGTTGTGTTTTATTAAACTCTCTGTTGTGTTTAATTATGTGTTCCAACTCATGCAATGTCAATTCTCTGCTGGGTTTAAACATGTGTTCTAACTCATGCAATGTTCAACTCTATGTGTACTTTTCAATATTACAATGGCCTCATCCACTTTTATTTATTGATTTTGTTTGTTAACTATACCATGATTTTAGTTCTATTTCGTCCAATTCCAATGAAGTATTTAACTTCTCTATTTGCTGTGTTTAACTCTTCATAATTTTATTTTGCTTATTTTAATGGTTTCTGAACTACACCATGATTTTAGTTCTATTTTCGTCTAATTCCAATGGAATGTTTAACTTTTGTTTGTTGGGTTTAACTCCTCATGATTTTACTTTACTTATTTAATGGTCCACCCACTTCTATTTAATGTTTTTGTTTGCTGATTGAACTCCACCCTATTATATTTAATGTTTTTGCTTATTGAACTCCATTTTTTTTTTTGCATATACATTAATGACTCAACCACTTCATGAAATGGATTGAGTTCATTTATTTATGATTTGTAAAAGTAAAACCTGAGACATATCAAATCTATATTTAATTTATTCTAATTTTTTTGGGCTTCAATTAAATGTTGAACCACTCACCTCCTCTTCTCTTCCGTATATAACTTCATCCTCATCCACCTTCAATAATTCGAGAATCCTCCATATCCAAGGTTTTTTCCAATTTGGTGAGTTGTTTCCATCAACCATACTTTTCTTTCTATTTTCTTCTTTTCCATTTTCTAATTTTTGTTTGTTTGATGAGTGGTAGGGTGTCATTATGTTCTTTCACCTATTGAAGGTGTTAAGGTATGGAAAGTTTTATCCTCTTAATTATTTTGTGCAACAAGTATAATTGCTTTTGTTTAAAAGGATTTTGTTCTTTATTAAATGATTCCAAATAGTTGTCTAAACTTTCCAAGTCAATTAATAGATTTCAAACTTGTAAAATAATTGCTTTTGTTTAAAAGGAATTTTTTTCTTTATAAAATGATTCCAAATAATTGTCTAAACTTTCCAAAACAATTAATAGAAATCAAACTTGTAAAATAATTTTTTTTTTTTTTTTTTTTTTTTTTTTTTTTTTTTTTTGTAAAGCAATCTTGGAAGGAAAGATCCAAAACTAAAACCTAGACCATAATTCATGGTTATAAAAAATATGTCTACTTAATAAAAAAATCAATCAAAATTTTATTCAAACCATTTGTAGAATTATGGTATAAAAAAGTTTCAAAACAACATATAGATCATTTTAACATATTCTTTTATATCAACTTTTAGTGCTAGAAAAGCTACACTAGATATATGAACTCAGACAAAAACTTTGTACCCAAACACAGACATATGAACTCAGACAAAACAACTCTACACCCTAAACACTGACATGTGAACTTAGACAAAACAATTTTGCACCCCAAACATTGACATATGAACTTCACAGACATATAAACTTCTCATACATATGAACTCCAGACATCCTATATCAACTCCACACCCCAAATAGTCCCTTAGCTTTTTGTAAGAGAAAAAAAAAATTGTTGAATGGTTTTACACGTAGCATAACTAGTATGTTTCAATTATACTATTGAACTTATATATATGTTTTTTCAATTATACCCTTCGTATTTCAAAATTTTCATTTTAATTATAATCATTGTAATGATTTTAAAACAATCCTTTCATTAATTTTCTTGCTTAAAATGAATATGAAAATATAACAAGGAGGTGGTGAGTTGTTAAAAGAAATTAAAAAGTTTTAGTCACATTTAAAATGAGGTAATAATTTGGGGATTCTAGCTTAAAATGTTTTTCCCCTCTTACAATTAAAATATTTGAGGGCAAACAAATTTTTGAAGGGGTAGATATGGAACTTCTATTTTACAATCTATTGATAAAAATTAATTTTAAGATTTGAATGGCGAAGAAGACTTACCAAAGAAATGACAGAGTGGAAACAAAGTACACCTTTTTTTTTTCTATGGATTTTTTATAGGGTAATTACAATTCCTAACATTTTTAGGAATAATAATCAAGTATGTAACATCATTTAAAAAAAATGTAAATATAGACAAGTCTATCAACGATAAACTTCTTTGTTGATAGACTCCTACTAGTGATATGGTCTATCACTGATAGATTATTTAAATAATATGGTATATTATTAATAGACTATTTAAATTTGGTCATATTTATAATTTTTTTTTATATTATGTTATATATGTTAATACTTTTGGTCAAATGTCTATATTTGCAACTGTCCATTTTTTATATTTGGGGATAAAAATCTTTTTTTTTTTAATTAATCTTCTAATTCTTTACGATCTCGTATCTAACGCTTTCAATTGGTCATCTCTATCTTCCATGATTTTTCAGTCGATCGTTTCCTTTTGATATTTCTAGTGTTTTGACTTATTTTATAATCATAGTGATATTGATTTTTACCGATGCACAATTTTTCTTATAATATGTGGCTTTTCTCATAATTTAAACTAAAATTCCATCTCTTAAGGTTGTTTCTCCCCCTAATCAACATCAATTTGATTTTCTATGTGATTTAAAACCCTTCACTTTTAACTCATTGTCAAAGTATGACCACATGGAACATTTATCTTTCAACAAATTGCTACACTTTTTTTTTCTCTCTTAACAAAAAAAGATATAATGAAATAGTTGGTTTGAAACATTTCAAGGATTAATGGTTTAAATGAACATTTTCAAATGATGAAAACATAAATTGAAACTTAACCTAAAATTTAGTGGTACAATCTAAATGTGCCACTTGGGATAAAATTTAGTAGTACAACCTAAACGTGCCACTTATCCTAAGTGTACAATTTGTTAACAAGTAAAAATTGATGAAAGTGGTTATTATAACTAATTTACAGTTTAAGGGTAATAATAAAATTTGTGAAAGTCTATAGACATTATTAAAAATCACCTTAAAATTCTCCTAAAATTATTTTGTATGATTTAACTTAGATTTAAGGTGAAGTTGCAAAATCACAATTGATAGTATATGCTCTTGTCCAATAATTTTTTTTTTAATACAATTAAAGAAGTGAGGGATTCAACCTTCGACCTCTCTAAGAATGAAGCATATACTAATACCATTGAGTCAAACTCACTTTGGCATTGGTTATTTATTTGTTAAAATTTATCCTAAAATGTATGTTTTTACATTTAATTAAAATTAATAATAAAATTTTGAAGGGTTTGAGAATTCAAACGAATTTTCTTTTCCTTCGATTCTTTCTCTAATGTTTCAATGATGTTTTTAACCGTTCGAAAATTCAAAAAGTTCTATAACGGTTCGATCAAAGTTGATCTACATCCACTTTGAAAGGCATCCATTGATCTTATTGATGAAGAAGCTTTTTAGAGACGGAGATACAAATTGACTTTCGGACTTCACTCGCAACTTTTTTCTCCCACCAATCTCACTTACACACAAAGCAAAACTTAAATGAAAGTAAATGAGAGAGTTAACAAAAAAAAGGGCTAAATAAGTAAAGTCCAAGCCCAAAGCCCAACTTAGCTTCTACACAAGTATACTTGTATATCTGTCAAAACTCGTCACAAATCACCCTCTTGATAGTTATACAAATTTACCAAACTGAAGACCCAAAAATAGATACCTTGTGAATTTTATATTCTGGACTTTATTAGCCAACACCGAGCCTTAATAGGCTGATTAGATATTGAATTCTGGAGCTTGTTAAAGGCTTTGTAAGCATATCTGCAGGATTGCCCAAAGTAGAAATTTTCTCCAGCTTAACTAACTTGTACGCAACCATTTCTCGAAGATAATGATACTTTACATCGATGTGTTTAGTACAGTCGTGATATAGAGGATTTTTCAAGAGTGCTAAAGCACTTTGACTGTCACAGAATATAGTAGATACTCATATTTCTCCAATCAACTCAGTAATTAATCCTCTAAGCCAAACACCCTCTTGAACTGATTTTGTGAGGGCAATATACTCGGCCTCTGTGGTGGACAAAACAACTACAGATTTCAAAGAAGCTTTCCAGCTAATAGGATTTCCAAATAAAGTATAGACATACCCGATGGTTGATCTTCTTCTATCCACATCAGCTGCAAAGTTAGAATCAGTATAGCCTATAAGGCAGTTTTCATCAACTTCACCTCTTGTGCAAACCACACCTGTGTTCCAGCTTCCTTTGACATATCTCAAGACCCATTTGCAGGCTTCCCAATGTGGTTTGCCTGGATTACCCATAAATCTATTGATCACACTCACTAAATTTGAGTAAGAAGCCTTAGACATTTCCTCAATCCCTTTTGCTGTTATAGGAGAATGTGCCTTGGACAATTTAAAATGATGTGCAAGAGGCACATTTACTGTCCTTGCATTTTTCATATTAAATTTTTTAACCAACTTATTCAAATAATCCTGTTGAGTCAATGTTAGAATACTTGCTTCTCGGTTCCTTTGAATTTGCATTCCCAAATTTTTGCTTGCTTGGCCTATGTCTTTCTTCTCAAACTCACTGTCTAATTGGCCTTTAATTTTGTGAATTTCGCTCAACTTGTTTGATGATATTAACACATCATCTACATAAAGTAACAGAGAAACAGAATCTTCAGCTGAAATATGCTTCACATATACACAACTATCATATAAGCTTTGGACAAAACCACAACCAAGTATGAAAGTATCAAATCGCTTGTACCATTGACGAGGTGATTGTTTCAAACCATAAAGTGATTTTTGTAAAAGACATACCATGTGTTCTTCACCCTTTTTGACAAAACCGAGAGATTGCTTCATATAAATCTTCTCCTCCATATCTCCATTTAAGAAGACGGTTGTTACATCCATTTGTTCTAATTCAAGATCATAATGAGCAACTAATGAAAGTAGTACTTTAATAGATAAATATCCAACAACCGGAGAACATTTCATTATAGTCGATATCATATTCTTGAGTAAATTCCTTAACGACTAGTCTTTCCTTGAACCTTAGTTTGTGTTTTCCATTTATACTTGGTTTAATCTTGAAGATCCATTTGCAATCAACAAGTTTATATCCCTCACGCTTTTTTTTAAATTTCCAAGTACCATTCTTCTTCAACGAAGCCAATTCCTCTTGCATAACTAACTCCCATTCTTCCTTTTGTTTTGAATTGATTGTCTCAACATAGGTTTTTGGTTCAGAACAATCCACACTCTCATCAATATACAAAGCATAAGCTTCTATTTTTGGCATTTCAACTACACAGTCAACTTTAAGGGATATTCTTAGTCTATCTCTTGTCAACTGATAGTTTTTCAATTCAGTTTTTGGTAAGGATGGAGCTTGAAAATCAGATTGTGATTAAGATTGACCTGTCACTCTAATATCTAAAATTTGTTGAATCAGGTCAGTCTCTTCTAAAGATTATGCTTGCTGCTCTGAAGGTTTAGAGTTGGTTGATTCTGTTTTTTCAAGCTCAATCTCAAAAGAACTTGTATCCAAGTCCTTTTCATTTTTGTAGTTCAAAGTTTCAGATTTTTGCCACGACATTTCTGACTCATCAAATCTTACATCTCTACTAATTAAACACCTCGAATTTTCTGGTTGAATAAGTCATAACTTGCCTTTTATTTCCTTCGGATATCCCAGAAAGATGCACATCTGAGGTCTAGGCTCTAATTTGTCTTGCTTAATATATGCATATGTTGCACATCCAAACACTTTATTTTAAATTTGGTGCCTTTCTTGACCATGAAGGTATCGGTTAAGGTTGGTGAGCGAAAATGGAAATCGGATTCAAATCTCAATTTTTACAAAACTCACAATTTTACAGAAAACATACAGAAATATTATGCATTCAATTAAAATTACAGCATACTATAATAAATGGAAAAGAGAGAATTTGGGTGAGAGACACTTACCTTTGAAGAACTTTTCTTCTCATAAGATTTCTCCTTTGCAAAATGGTCACAAACTCGAAACCCTAATTTTAACACCACCAATCAGAACCTCCTGTATTCTCTAGGATGAGAATTCAATTGTGGGGCTCTTGGTATTTTTTGGAAGAGAGGGAGTGAGATTGAGAAGAAGAGAGTTGTGTGAAAAAATGAGAACCTTTCTCATAATGTTTTCTATATCTATCTTTCTGTCAAACTCAAGGGAAGAAGATGATTGTTTTTAACCCTGCACAACTCTCCACTTTCACGTACTAGAGAGAGAAAGGGGAAGGAGTTACAACTCCCTCCAAAAAAAAAATTAAAAAAAATTAATAAATAAAATTATTTTTAATAAAAGATTAATATATGTATATATGATAACCACTTTAATATAACATATAACCTATAGTTTAATATTGTATCCAATACAATATAAATTATAGTTTAATTCTCTCATTAATGCATGATATTTAATATAAATCTCATTTATACTAAATTTAATTATATGAATCCAAATCACATAATTAATATTTGAATCATATTCAAATATTTATTTCCTCTCAATTAAGTTTTATATTATAATGTATTAAATACATTATAGTAATTAAGTTCTAAGGGTTCTTTGGCTCTAAAAAATTTTCTTATAAAAGATCTTTTGGCCATCTTATCTTCAAGACAAGACACATATAGTGTTAAAAGATTGTCTTCTAACTTTGTTAGATGACCACTTTTAACCATTTTCTCAATCCTATTAAGATTTATGTGACCAAAACTTTTATTGCCAAAGATAAGTACTTGAACATACCTTTGCCTTTTGTTTTTCTACTATTTTAAATATCTGAATATTTGAAATGGCCTATGCTTCGGTTGGTTTAACATAGAAGTTCTTTTAAAGTAGACCATAAAAATACTTCTTTTATTAATGAACAATTCAATTATGTCAAAAGGATATTTTATACAATTGTTCTTACAAAAGATAGAAAAACTTTTCATTTCATAAACAAGAAGTACATTATCTAATATAATGAGTCTATCTTTTGATAGCAACTTAGGAACTCTCATTGATTTTCCTGAGATAGCCTCTCTTGTTCACAACCCTGAGAGTTATCTCTTCTTCTGCAAGCATTCTTCAGAAATTAGTTTCCTAATTTTGTTTTTTCCACTTTCTTTTCTGCAAGGTACTTCGGGCAGTTTCTTTTCCAGTGCCCATCTTCGTTGCAGTAGAAACATTTTCCTTTGTCTGCAACTTTAACCTTATCTTTGCGGTCAGTAGAAGCCTTCCTTTTTCCCTTACTTTTTTCATCTGAACACTCTTGTTCTTAGAAGAATAAAAGTTAGACTTTATCTTAGAGGATAATCCTCTTTTGTTTGCAATGGCAACATTTACCTCTACTTTTTGTCCCTTAGTTTTCAAAAGGGACCGATAAGTCTGTTGCTCATTGAGAAGAGTGGTAAAGTTATATTCTATCTTGTTCATCATTGCGTTTGTGCGGAACTATAAAAAGCTCTTCGGGAGAGACTTTATAATAAAACTGGCCTAACTTTTCTCATTTATGACAACTCCATTTACTTCTGCCACATTGAAATGGACCATCATGTCTAGGACATATTCTCTAACAGAGATCCCTTCTTTCATACTGCAGTTATAAACATACTTGATAGCATCATTTCTAAGGGAGAAAGATAGTTGTCTAAACATCCCCTGCAGAGATTCCATAATCTCTTTAGCACTATGCATGCAACCATGTTTCTTAGCCAAAACATCATACATGCTGGCAAGAATATAGGCTCGGGCTTTTTCATTTTCCCTTGTCCATCTGTCATATGTTTCCTAAATAGTTTGGTTTGCATATGAGTCGGGGTTTGAAGGACATTTCTCAGTTAAAACGAACTTCAAATCATTTATTACCAATATTGTATTCAAGTTTGATTTCCATCTAGTGTAATTGTCCTCATTAAGTTTCTCATAAGCCAATAACTGTATTATTGAGCTAGTCATTCTGAAAGTATAAACAAATTCTATTAGTGAATTGATTTTAAATCCAATCATATTTTTAGCAAAGTAATAATGTATCTAAATTTCATTATTTTATTTGCAACGATACTTTAGAGAGTCAGAATAGATGCTACCGAGGGGCAGTCAAATACTCCTTCACTAAAGCAAGAAATTCTTGACTAAATATTAATTCTAAATAACTCATATTCCTATATCATTTAGTTAACATTTTTGGTCAAGAACTTATTAACACTT
This sequence comes from Benincasa hispida, assembly GCF_027475165.1. NCBI lineage: Eukaryota > Viridiplantae > Streptophyta > Magnoliopsida > Cucurbitales > Cucurbitaceae > Benincasa > Benincasa hispida. The sequence goes on along the minus strand of NC_143480.1, from coordinate 14,298,619 downwards.
AGTAATTCTCGTAAGTGTAACCCTCCATTTTCGTACATTGAGGTTGGCCCCAACGATGCTACTGAATTGGAGAGTCAAGGTTGGGAATCGATCTAAGAAATCCTATCCATTTCTTGAGTTTGAGTTGCTCCAAATCCCATTTACAACCCTTCGAGGGGATAGTCATCATAAAAGGACTAGCTTATGTTGCCTAAAAAAGACAAGCAGACGCAACATAGGAATCTCATGGTCCAAACTAATGGAATAGACTGCATGACATGTTGACACACATTCTTCACCCACTTACTATGAACTAATTCCCCTATTCACCTTATTATTGACCCATGCAAACACTTTCCGAATGGAGGTCACTCCCAAGGTGACACGAAGCCAAGCATGAATCTCATGGTGTGAATTCTTATAGACGTGGGAGCTAAGAACAACATATCGTATATGTTATTAATCTCCCACTTAAGTGTTCTATTTGTTTTGGGTAAATTTTTACTTAGGTTTATTCTGGCTAATAAAAATACCTAAGTCTAGATGATTAACTAAGTATAACGTTTATATTTGGATTTAGCCTAGATGTCTAAGTGATAAACCAGTTTTAAAACCTCACATCGCTCACGCATGCTCATAAAACTAGGTTAACAATGCTCAATTATTCGGTTATAATCCCCAAGTAGGAGGTGCTCCATAAACCGTCAAATTAAATACCTCCAGCCTTAGACAGATTATAGACCGGTTGAGTTTGTAATCAAATTTTACAAAATGATGACCTATTTTAACAATTAAAATAAGGTGCTATTTGTTAACCCTAGGTGAGCATGCATCTTATATTTGTTATGGATTTTAAACTTCTAATCTAGTTTTTATAAAAAATTATAAAACAATATACATGTTGATCATCCATAACATTCATCAAGCATTTCAGAATTTAATATAACACCTTATATTAAAAACTTAAAACCCTAAACATGTATACTATATATTATAACTTTTATAACATACTTCAATAATTAAAAACACACTAATATGGACTAGTTTTGGCATTCCAAGCAAGTAAATAGCCTAAAATATTACAATAATAATTAAAAACTCCTTCAAAAAGCTTTTGAACCACTCGAACTAACTCGAACCGGACCCAAACCTCTTAAACCGAATCTCTAAAGCACCAAAATAGGTTGAATTGGCCAAAATGGGGCTGAGCTAGACCTCCTAGACCCAAATCGGCTGAACCAGTTCACTTGAACCATCGTACAGGCCACGCGCTTTAACATGTTTACGAAGACCTCCGACTTATTAGAGAAAGGGGGTTCGATCAGTAGAGGGGACGACTTTGCCTCCCCGGAAGAAAAAGAGGTACAATCTGAGCTAGGATGAACAACGTTGCAATGCTTCATCCCAGCACTGCAATGCCTTGGGCTCTTGAGGAACAGCGTTGCAACACTCTGTGGGCAGTGTTGCGACGCTGCCTGGTAGTAGCTTCACAACAGGTTTTCTTCAGCTGACCTTTCTTGCTTCTTTCTTCAATTACAACCTAATTACAACTCTATTGACTCTAACAAATTTTCATGCTCTTAACCACACATTAAGGCCCATAAAAAAATAGCCAATTAAACAATTAACACTTAATTGAAGAGAAATTAAACGCCAAAACTGAATTTATCCATATCAGTAACCATTTTCATACGACCTATGAAAATCACCGACCAAGATAAAATTAACATGAATTGAGTGCTTAAATCATGCTCTGATACCAATTGTTGGAGTTAGCATACAATTAGCATAAGCAAATAGAATCATTGAGCACTCTAATTCATCAATTTTAGCATCTAAGAAAACATGTTAATAGAATGGAAAAGAAGGTTTCTGATATACCTTTGAAGACCTCCTCTTTAATCTATGAAATTCAGCTTTAATCTCCTTAGCAACAAGGTATGGACCACCATTTGATCTTCCCTACTATTTTTTAGAACCTTAGATTGGATTGTGGGATCCAAAAAGAGTTGGTAACTTAAGAGAATTTTGAGGAGAAAGGTTGGTTCTTCTTCAATGTTGAAGAACGGTTTTTTAACAATGAAAAAAACCAGAAAAATTCCTTTTGCATGCCCCCAAATCTCAGCACAAATGACTGTGTTTTGTTCTATTTTCTTATGCAATTAGATTGCATTACAATATGACACCATCTATTTGATAAAATGGGTGGATTTTGAATGGGAATTGTGTTAAAAGTTGGATAAACCAACTAATGGGTTTTTCTATATTTTTTCAACAATTAAAATTCAATTTTATTTTTAATTTTGAAACTAATTTTCAAAATTAACTTTAAATTCAATATTAATTCAATAATTAATATAAAATTTCATTAATTTTATACAAAATTAATTCAATAATTAATTTTAAAATAAAATTAATTTTTAATAATTAATTAAATAATTTAATTAATCATATTAATTTAATATCAAATATTAAATTAATAAAACACAAATTCCTCATTCATGAATCTCTATTCATTTAATTAATATTTAAATCAAATTTAAATATTTTTCAATTTTTCAATTTCGTTTAATTCAATGATTAAATGTTTAATTATATCACATATAATTAATGATTCTCTCAATTTGAATTTGGACGTTTCACATTCTCTCGTCACGCTATTCTAAGGTTTAATCCGTTTGTGAACTAGTAGAGGGACCTAATGGACCTACAGATCATGGGCTCCAATGATCCAAGATTAACCAGCTAAACTCTTTAACCTAATTAACCAACATTTGTTAATTACTGGGTTATTCCACTAAAGCCCAGTAGTTGCACTCCCCTCATTGTAGATATAATTGTGTCTACTCGATATAACTATAATTAGTAAGTCAACCCTTCACAGATTGTTCATAATAATGGTTGGGTCAAAAGTTGTTTTACCCCCTGAAATTATATCTTGTTTCTTAAGTCCCACTGATCCTCTAATGAACAATTGGTTTGTGATCCAATCAATAAATCGAGTCCCACTCGAGCCAATAAGAGAGTAGGGCCCCTTGTTCAAGAATCGGAGTCAGCACTTAAGGGAACAACCTCTCTACTATCCCTAAAAATGGGTAAGAGCGAATTCCATCGTACACCCTATGTCCCTAGCTATTTACTGGTTTTACCCCTGAAATGGGAAGCTTATTGATCCAACCCTCACCCATACAAATCTAAGGATAATCCCAAATAAACAAGAGTTCATAGTTAGCTCAGGATTAAGGTCAAGTTACCTAGGTCATCGCTTTGAAATAGTCAATCTTAAACAGTAAACAGCTTTACAAAGTAAAAGTGACTTATTTCTTGGTCTGGTCTTATACAAACTCTTTGCATAAGACACCCTCACAAGCATGTCTCCACATGAACGAATCAGGATCACTTTGTTTGTAGCACTTTACGACAAATGTAACATCTATAAAGTGGGTCGCATTCGATAGTGTCCCCAGAATAAGGTACCCAGACTTATCTGTATACTATAGACCATTTTGGCTATTTACTTGAACTTGATCCACTCTTATGTCTCCACATAAAGTTCAAGTACTCGTGTAAAGCTATGGATTTAGGTCATTTCTAAAATGAAATGAGCAATTCATGCATTCAATAACAACTTTCTTGAATCAAACTTCAATAACATCTATATTAATTAACAGAATAAGTTTATTGTTTACAAACCACGAGTTTTAGGACATAAAACTCAACATTCTCGTGCTTATGGCTCCGAGGCTCTCGGGAATTAGCCATAGCACCACTATCATCACAATAAAGGGTGATAGGCTTTGATATGTCTAGAACTACTTCCAAATCAGTCAGAAATTTCCTAAGCTACACAGCTTCCTTAGTAATTTCACAAGCCGCTACGTACTCAGCCTCCATGGTGGAGTCAGTAATGCACCCTTGCTTGGTGCTTCTCTAGACTATTGCTTTTCCATTTATAGTGAATACTGACCTTGATGTGGATTTCCTAGAATCCTCTGAAAATTAAAGTTTGTATATCTTATAAGAATCAAATCCTTAGAACCATACATGAGCATGTTGTCCATCATTCTCTGTAGATAATTGAAGATACTCTTAATGGCAGTCTAGTGATCAAATCCTAGATTAAACTGATATTTACTAATTACCCCCACTACATAGCAGATGTCAGGTCTAGTGCATATCATCGAATACATCAGGCTGTCAACAGCTGATGCATAGGGGATCCGTCTCATTTCCTTCTTAACCTCTTGAGGTGTCTTAGGACACTGTTACTTAGACAATATAACTCCATACCTGGAAGGGAGTAAACCTCTCTTGGAGTTCTACATTGAAATTTTGACAAGTATTTTGTCAATATATGATGCTTGAAATAGAGCTAGCATTTTGTTTTTTCGATCTTTAAAGATATAAATACTCAGAAAAAACTACGTCTCTTCTATATTTCATTTGGAATTGGGCCGTTAGCCAAATCTTAATTTCAGTCAGTAGACCTACATCATTCCCAATGAGTAGGATATCGTCTACATATAGCACTAAAAAAGCTACTAAATTGTTAATTATTCTCTTCTAAACACAAGGCTCATCAACATTTTGATCAAAGCCATAAGATTTGATCGAAATAGTGAATCTTATATTCCAAGATTGAAAAGCTTGCTTCAGTTCATAGATGGGCCGATTAAGCTTGCAAACCTTTTGCTCTTGACTTTAGGTTATGAATCCCTCAAGCTACTCCATATAAATTGTCTCCTCAAGATTGCCATTCAGAAAGGCAGTTTGGACATCCATTTGGCAGATCTCATACTCATAATATGGGGCAATGTACAGAAGGATTCAGATAGACTTTAACATGGCAACAGGTGAGAAAGTATTTTCATAGTCAACGCTCTCAACTTGGGTATAATCATTTGCCACAAGTCTAGCTTTGATGGTTTGCACCTTCCCATCAGCACCTCGTTTTCTCCTGTAGATCCATTTGCAAGCTATAGGTTTTATCCCATTAGGTTGATCTACAAGATCCCAAACAAAATTGAGGTATATAGACTCCATTTCGAGATCCATAGCTTTGATCCTCTCATCTTTGTCAACATCCTCCATTTCCTTCTTGTAAGACAATGGATCCTCAACATCTCGTCAGCTACCATAGTTAGGATTTCTGTTAAACCCGTATAACGGACAGGCGAGTTTACAACCCTCCCACAATTAGAGGTGTATTTGACCTACTATATGAACCAATTTCAACAACTCTTGTTGAGGTGTTGGGTTTTTCAACAACTCTTATTGAAGGTTTTGTAGTTTCCTTGCAAAGTTCATTCAACACAATCTTATTGCGGAGCTTATGCTCCATTATGCGGTTTTCTTCTAGAAATGTAACATTTTTTACACAAACACTTTATTTTCTTTAGGATCATAGAAGTAACCACCTCTCATTCCTTTAGGATACCCTACAAATAGGCACAATTTTGAACAAAGTTTCCGTTTCTTAGGATTTACCTCAAGCACATTTGCTGGTAAACCCCAAATCCTGAAATTGCATAAACTATCTTTATGACCATTCCATAATTCCAAAAGTATTCTTATAACACTCTTGGATGGAACACGGTTCAAAATATAAGTTGCAGTCTGTACTGCATAACCCCAAAACGAGTCATGTAGATAAGCATAACTCATCATAGATCGAACCATGTCCAACAAGGTTCGATTTCTCCTTTATGATACACCATTTTGTTGGGGTATACTACGTGCTGAGAGTTGAGATACAATTCTACGTGCTGAGAGTTGAGATACAATTCTATGTTCTATCTGAAAGATCTCATTGAAGAGAACCTTGAGCGGAAGCAGGATCGTCCCAATTCCCAGTTTTTATAGAATGCAATTTTTACATAAAAGAAAGAACAAATTATGCATTTATATAAATTACAGCATGCTTAAAAATAAGGTTTTAGAAACCCTTACCTTTGAAAACAGATCTTCAAGAATCCGTCGAACTAGAAATGGGCACTACCAAAATGGCGACCTTGGTATTCTCAGTAGAGAACCCAGGAGTGGTGGACTCTGTCTATTTTGAAATAAGGGAAGGAATTGAGAGAAGAGAGGAGGATGAGGAATTGTGATTGATCTCTAAGAACTACTCTTTCACAGAACATTTCTATCTATCTCTTACTCAGTGAAGAAGAAGACTCTCCCCTTTCAAATGCCAAATATCATCAACCACCCACTTCGTGGGTGGAGAGAAAAAAGAGGGGAAATATAGCTTATAACCTATAGTAAATTCAAATAAATTAATTTTAATAAATAAGATAATAAAATTATTTTATATAAACAAATATTTAATATATATATATATATATATATATATATGATAACTAACTTATCATAATATATATATTACTACATGTTATATCAAATATAGCTTATAACCTATAGTTTTAATATTGTGTCATATATAATATAACCTGTAGATTCTCTTTTCTGTCTCATATGACATTTAATATAAATCAAATTTATATTAAATTTAACAATTATGAATCTAATTCATATATTAATATTTGAATCTTATTCAAATATTCATTTCCTCTCATAATGTATCAAATACATTATACTAATTATATCATATATAATTAAATCCCTCAATTAATTTGAACAATTCAAATTAATCCAAAAACGGATTCTTATTTAATCCTATTGAGCTACCAAGGGGACCTCATGGACCTGTAGTTTGAAGCTCCAACGCTACATGAATAATTAATCAAACTCTTTAATTAAATTACTCACCATCCGTTAACTTTTAGGCACTCCACTAAAAACCGACAGTTGGACTCTTCGCACTACAAATATATTTTTGTGTCCATTGGATATAACCAATCAGCAATACGATGATCATTCATAAATTACTTGTAAGTACAACTGAGCCAAAATTACTGTCTTGCTCTATAGTTACATCTAACTCCTTAAGTACCACTAATCCTTCTAATTAACAATAGATCATAATTCAACTATGAATAAACCCCTCTCGGGCTAGGAGAGAGTGTGGCGCCACATTATTCAAGCCCCAGAATCAGCCCTTAAGGGAGCAGTTTATCTACTTATCCCGACCTTGGGGAAGGAGTGAATTCCTTCTCAAGTAATTGTGTTTCCAGCTCCTCAATCAGACGAATCCCCAAAATGGTAGGCGTATTGAATCGACGATCTGGCAACTCACACCCATACAAGTCAAAGGATCTGAAGGAACTCTTAAACAAGATTACCTCTAAACGGAAGCGAGATCATTCCAAACTCATTGTGACAGAATTACCGCATTTACCATCAAACAGAATAGATATGCAATATACAACAAATTACCGGCATGCTTTGAAACTTAAACAATAAGAGAACAAGAAATACGTACCAATTGAAGAACTCTTCTTCACCAAATCTCATTCTCCTCCAAGGAATGCTCCTCTCGTTCTCGCTAGGAAAGTCCAAGCAATCGTCCACCAAAAACCTGATCATCTACCCATGAACAGCCTCCACACGAATACAGTAATGGGGAGGGCACCACCACTTAGAACCCTCGGTATTCTCGGTGTGAGAATCCAGGAGGTGTGGGCTCTGTTGGATTTGGTAGAGGAAATGAGGAAGAGAAAATCGTATACCACAACCAAACAAGTGAGAGAAGGCTGATGTCTATCGTATAGATGATGCTTGATTGTTTAGAAAGAGGTACACGATTGTTTAGTAAATAGGTCGCAATCGTATAGACGATCGTTTAGTAAATGCTCATGTGCGCAATCATTTAGGAAAGAGCTAGACGATCATTTAGCAAATCCTATGCGATCGTTTAGAAAGAGGCGCGCGTGTATAAGATCGTGTAGAAACATTGAGCTATCGTGTAGGCTCTCAGTTTGCTATACGATAGACAGTATACAACTCGTGAGCGAATTCTCTAATCTCTTTACAAAATGAAAACGATTTTCATTTTATTCTTCAGTTACGAAAACTGCAAGCAACCTTCCACTATCACACGATTACGGAGAAAACACCGACACAATTATCCTATAATTGTCCAATTAAAAATAATAAATATAATCATATTATATTCATTAGCCTATGGTTTAATATCACATCATATGCAATACATTAATCATAGTCCTTTTCTCCTCCACTAGATATAAATCATATTATATCATTTTCCTCCAAATAATGTATCTCATACATAAAGTCAATCATATCATATATAATTAACTAGGTCGATCATATCATATATAATCGAACTCCCTCTTGTCAATTTGAACATTTCAAACTGACCCAAAAACCGATTCTCAACTTGAATTCATTGAGCTACCAAGGGGACCTTATGGACTTATGGCTTGAAGCTTCAACGATACGTGAATAGTTGACTAAACTCTTTAGCCACGAGATCCACCATCCATTAACTGCCAGACATTTCACTAAAGACCAACGATTGAACTCTTCTTACCATAGATATATTTTTGTGTCCATCGGATATAACCAATCAACAGTATGATAACCCTTCACAGATAATCATAAGTACAGCTGAGCCAATTTACCGTTTAGCCCTTGTAGTTGCATCTAACTCTTTAAGTACCACTGATCTCTCTAATGAACAATACAACATAGTCCTACCATGTGTGAACACCTCTCGGGCAATGAGAAGGTGTGTGGCGCCACATCGTTCAAGCCCTGAAATCAGCCATTAAGGGAGCAATCTATCTACTTACCCTTGCTTCGAGGAAGAAGTGAATTCCATCTTGTGTAGCAGAGTTCCCAGCTCCCAAATAAGACGAATCCCCAAAGTGGTAGGTTTAAGTCGCCGATCTGGCTACTCGCACCCATGTAAATCAAAGGACCGCCCTCAAAGGCAGGAGTTCCCAACTCACTTAGGATTAAGGTCATGTTACTAATGGTCATCCTAGCGAAGTGAAGTCTCTATCATGAACGGTGTTATATAACGAAACATTAACACTTCGTGGTCCAGTTTTATATAAACTCTTTGTATAGGACACCCTCGCTCGCATGTCCCCACATGAATGATCAGGATCAGACCATCTGTAGCAAGTCACAACATTTGTAACTATTCTACAAAGCGGGCCGCATCTATAGCTTTACCAGGATAAGGTTTCCCTCCTGTATCCATATACTACATACCATTTTGGTTATCACTTAAGACATGATCCACCTATATGTCTCCACATACATGCTTAAGTTATAAACGACAACCAGAGATCTTAGTTTATTGGTTTGTGGCAAAGTAAATAAAACATCCAATGTTCATAGACAAAAGTGAAGAAATATTATATATTATACATCACAAGCGTTTGTTCAAAGCTGTGTTTACAAACTACTGGGCACGAAATTTTAGGGCATCATCCCCAACAGGATCGCCCTCATAGACAGGAGTTCACAACTCACTAAGAATTCAGGTCATGTTACCTATGGTCATCTTGGTGAAATGTAAGTCTCTATTATAAACGACATTATATAATGAAACTAAACATTTTGTGGTCTGATCTTATACAAACTCATTTGTATAGAATATCTCCACTCACATGTCTATACATGAATGATCAAGATCAAATTATTTGTAGCACTTTACAATAATTATAACACCTACAAAGTGAGTCATACTCGTAGTGTCATCGGGATAAGGTACACAGTCTTATTCATCTACTACAAACCATTTAGGTTATCACTTATGAAGGAAATCGATCACGAGGATTTCCATGAGCAGCGGAAAAGATCATTCCAAAATTACAATCATGTATGAACATTACACATTACAAACAAAACAGAACAAATGGTTATGCATTCATTACAGAAATTGCAGCATGAAACTACAAATGAACAAGAAGAAATGCTACGAACATTTGCCGATCGTCTCCATACTCTTTGCTCACGAACGCTCGAACATAGCAACCTCAAACGCTCGAACAACACGACCACTCCGCAGCACGAACACCGCGCACTCGAACTCAACGATCGCCTCAATCAAAAACTCCTCAACAGTATGAACAGCCTCCATAGAACCTCGACAGTGTCGAGTTGAGTATGACACCACCAAGAAGGCTACCTTGGTATTCTCGGTGTGAGAATCCAGAGGGTGGGCTCTGTTTGGACTTGGTTTGAGGATGACGAAGGAGGAATCATAATCGTGTAAATGATCGAGCAAGTGGGAGAAGGCTGATCCTATCATATAGGTTGATGCCCAATCGTTTAGCAAAAGCTAAGAGATTGTCTAGCAAAAGCTAAATGATCGTTTAGCTCATCGCTTAGTTACGTATCTGTCGCTTACAAACACTACACGATCGTTTACCTTTTTCAAGTTGTCGCTTAGTAAATCGTATTTACTTGACAACTTCTTTTCTGAGAGAAAATTCACAAATTCAACGTTATTAAAATTAGGAAAACAATTTTCCTTTTATCTCACGGTTACCATGAACCACCAATAACCTCCCACTCAATTGGTTATTAAAGAAAAAGATTTAATTATCCAATAATTAATATTATTATAAATATAATTGATAACCAACTTATCATACTATATTTATAACCTATAGTTTTAATATTTCATATTATGAAACATATAAACCATAGCTATTTTTCTATTCCATGGTACTTAATTTAAATCTCATTTACATTAATCCTCCACTAGATATATCTCATACATCATACCGATCATATCATATATAATCGAATTACCTCTTGTCAATTTGAACATTTCAAATCAACACCAAGAACTGATCCTCAACTAAATCCATTAAGCTACCAAGGGGACCTTATGGACTTGTAGCTCGAAGCTCCAACGGTACGTGAATAACTGACTAAACTCTTTATTCATGGGATCCACCATCCGTTAACTACCAGACACTCCACTAAAGACCGACAGCTGAACTCTCATTACCACAGATATATTATGTGTCCATCTTAACCAATCAGAAGTGCGACAACCCTTCATAGATCGCTCGTAAGTACATCTGGGCTATTTTATCGTTTTGTCTCTATAGTTACATCTAACTCCTTAAGTACCATTGATCCCTCTAATGAACATAAGTCATAGTTCTACTATGACTGAGTTCTCTCTTCCAAAGAGAAGTTGTGGCCACTATATTCAAGCCTCGGAATCAGCTCTGAAGGGAGCAATCTCTCTACTTATTCTTGCTTCGAGAAAGAAGTGAATTCCATCTTGTGTATTGAGTGCCCAGCTCCCAGATCAGACAAGTCCCCAAAAAGGTAGGCATATTGAGTTGGTAATCTGGCCATTCTCACCCATACTAATCAAAGGATCGCCCTCAAAGGCAGGAGTTCCCAAACACTCAGGATTGAGGTCATGTCACCTAGTCATTTAGGTGATATGTAAGTCTCTAGTATCAACAGCGTTATATACAGAGTCTAGTCATCTCGTAGTCCGGGTCTTATACAAACTCTTTGTATAGGACACCCCCGCTCGTAATTTTCCACATGAATGGTCAAGATCTACCATTTGTAGTAGTTTACAACACTTGCAAACCTCTACAAAGCGGGTCGTATTCGTAGTGTCACCAGGATCAGGTATCCCACCTTAATCCTTATACTACAGACTTATTTAGGTTATCACTCAAGGCATGATTCACTTGTATATCACATATACATGCTTAAGTTCACATAAGATAACCAAGGAGCTTTGTTTATTGGATATGAGTAAATGCCAAAATGAAATAACATTTATTTTATTCATCAAACAATGTGTATCTTTACAAACAATGAGACTCCGGGAGAATTAGGACACCAATCCCAACAACTTAAGCATGATCCACTCGTATGTCTCTACATATATGTTTAAGTTACAAGTTAATCTTGAATGTTAGTTTATTAGTTTGTGGTTAATGCAACTAAAAAATGGAATAAAATATCATATATTTTATTAAATAAACAATGAGTTTGTTCAAAACATTTACAAACTATAGGACCCTACGAGATCTAGGGCATCAACCCCAACAATCTCCCACTTGACCTAAAACTAGTGAAGTGTACAATATAGTCAAAATACAAAGTACACAAAAAATAAACTAGGACATAACATGTGCCCAGTACAAATCTCCCACTTGCCTTAGTCTAGACATGGTCTGTCCCATAGACCCATACTCTGCATATGACCTTCGAACACCTTAGCCGTGAGGGCCTTTGTAAATAGATCAGCAATGTCGAAGCTATATGATTGACGATCACGTCCCCTCGATGCATAATCTCTCAGATGAGATGATACTTCCATTCTATATGCTTCCCGCGCTTGTGACTCCTCGGCTCTCAGGAATTAACCATAACACCACTATTATCACAATAAAGTGTGATGGACTTTGACATGTCTGGAATGAATTCTAGATCAGTCAAGAATTTTCTGAGCCAAACAACTTCCTTAGCAGCTTTACAAGTCGCTACATACTCAGCCTCCATTAGTGGAGTCAACGATGCACCCTTGCTTGATGCTTCTCTAGACTACTGCCTTTCAGTTAAGAGTGAACACTGATCCTGATGTGGATTTCCTAGAATCCTTATCAGTCTGAAAATCAGAGTCCATGTATCCCGTAAGGATCCAATTCTTAAAACCATACATGAGTATGTAGTCCATCTTAGTAGAACAAACATTGATACCATCTTTGCAAATAAACGCTTTATTTACATGAAAACAAATAGTATAATTATGTTCCAATAAACACTATACAAAAATTAAGTTCCTCCTTAATTAAAGAACAACAAATACATTTTTTAACAAAATATATTTATTCTCTAAAGTAAGTCGGAGTCCTCCCACTACCACAGCTAAGGCGATGTGTCCAGTTCCAACACGATTCATTATCTCCCTAGCCTCCAGTTGCTACCAGGAACTAATTCCCTGAAATGAAGAACAAACATGGTTAGTGGCGCCTGAATCAATTATCCAAGTTGAATCATCATTCTCCACTAAAAAAGTCTCCAATACAAGTAAATTATATTTACCTTGCTTAGCCTTCTTCATTTCTACTAAGTATTTGGGACAGTTCCTCTTCCAATGTCCCTCATAGTTGCAATGGAAATAGATTCTTTTTGCAGCCTTGGCTTTCTTGCCCTTCTAAACAGCAGCTGGTGGGTTAGCTTTCCCATTTCCACCTTTCTTCTTCTTCTACCTTTTGGTGTCGGAAGAAGAAGGCACAGATTTAGTTCCACAGGACGATCCTCTATAGAACTTCTTAAAGGATGAGGCAACATTTGCCTCTCCCTTTTGTTCCTTGCTTTTCATCAAGGACTGAAATGTCTGAAGCTCATTGAGCAAAGTGGTCAGGTTATAGTTAATCCTCTTCATAACAGCATTGCTGCGAAACTGTAGGAAACTTTCAGGCAAAGATTCCAAAATGAAGCTAACAGATTGAGAACATGTTCTCTAACAGATGCTCCCTCTTGCATACAGGCATTGAAGATGTGTTTTAGAGCATCATGCCTTAGTTGTGCGGACGGTTTTCGAACATCCCTCATAGGGACTCCATGGTCTCACGAGCAGTGATTATGGGTTCAAGCTTCTTGGTCAAAACTTCAGAAAGGCTAGCCAAGATATATGCTCGGGTCTTTTTCAATTTCTTTTATCAAACGCTCGTATCCACTCGAACGTTTTGAGTGACATTTTGAGCAGGAACAAAAGGACAATCCTCCATAAGGACAAAACGAAGTTCATCGATGAATAGTATTGTATTAATTGTGTTTTTCCATGTCATATAGTTTTTTTCGGTAAGTTTATCGGCAGTGGTAAGTTTAGTGTCGCGGAAGTCATGATTTAATTTGTTGAAACCATACAATTTATTTATATTAGTAATCTATACATAAAACCAATCAAATTTAGAAAAATAATCTAATGCACCCTAAGTGACATCTATTTTGCAATGATGTTTCAGTGAGACAGGACAAAAGTAACTATAGGGTAATCAGGGGCCCCTACACTGAAATGAGACTATCTCAACCGATACACAGAACAACTCCCTGTTACTGTAACTATCAATCACCATTGTTCAGTTCAGAAATTGTTAAACTCGCTTAACATTTTCTTGTAAGTATAACCCTTCCTTTTAGATTCTAGAATTCCGCCCCAATGAGCCAACCGTAGGAAAAATTGATTGGGGCAAAAACTAAAGTAACCCTATCCATTTCTGTAGTTTGAGATAAAGAGTCATGCAAATGTCATCCGTAGGGGGGCACAAGCAAAGGTACCTCAAAGTCAAGCATGAAACTTTACTATAAACTCCCACTCCCACTTACTATAAACACCCTCTTCATTTACCTTGATATTGATCTATACAAATATCATTTGTAGGGGGACACAAGCAAAGGTGCCTCGAGGCCAATTATAGATCTCATAATGTGAACTTTTAGGGAGAAACGTTAAAAAGGTAAAGTGAAGTATCATATACCCCATTTTTCTCCCACTGAGTGTTTTACCTAAGGTTATTTAACTTAGAAAAATTCGACTACTGACTTTAACCAAGTGTTTGCTTAATTTGCTCAAAAGTAATACTTACTTTGGATGGTTAAACAACTTTCATTAAAGTTTATTAAACACTTTAATAAACTTCAAATCAATTATTCCATGCTTGTAGCAAATCTATTTAATTCACCTTTCTAAGTGAGTTCCCAGGTAGGGGTGTTACGTTTCCATCAACTTAAATACCTCAGCCTAGACAGAATTAACCTTAGACAAAAGGTCCCTTATAGATACATTTGCTACAAATTTAATCTTTTAATCAAGTACCAATTTAATCCTATTAAACTGATTAAAATATTAAAGTTAATTTCTAATCTTATTAGAAATGTGATCTTAGGTCTATGTGAATCATATTTTAAAAACTATTTTTAAAAATGATTTTAACCTAAAGTTTGCATGCAATTCTGAATTATTGATTTTAATTTCTAATTTCATTTAATTATAACTTTTATAAAATAAATGTAATAAATTAAAATCATACAATTGCATTCATTGACACAATTAGTAAAGTTATAACAATTATAAATTACCTGAGCAGTATCATGCTTCATGCAATTTCATTTCATTACTAACCATATATAACACTTATATAATAAAGTAATGATTTATTTAATAACATACATTCAACTATATATTATAACACTTATAATATAAATGATGCATGACTATGTTATTAATGCATGCAAACATATACAATAGCACTTATATTATATGATGTATGAGCATGCTATAAAAATTAAGTCATGCAAATATATTATAATATCTATAATATAATTGATGCATGAATAATGCATAACCTATGGTGGGATTTTCACTATATGACATACATTATGATATATAAAAAATTAAACATAAAGCATACATCAAATATATAGTTTAAAAACAATTATTGGACCGAGATTAGACTCATAAAAAATTAATTAAATTAATATAAAACTTATATTAATTTTATTAATAAAAAAGAACTCAAAACAAGCGAATCGAGTCTTGAACCGCACAAATCGGATTGGCTAGCACTCGAATCGACCATGATTCGCTCAAACCAACCGAACCGAACACGAACAGCCAGGCTACAAACTAATCGAGCACGAACCCGTTTGTTCTTTTCATCTTGCAGCGTTGAAATGTGTTATCTTCTTTCGCTTAACTTAGGGTTGTTTAGCTACTTAATTTGGTTTAATTGATTATTTTGTGGGACTCGAGTGTACAAGCAGTCAGATTAAACGTTCATAACTAAAAGGCACTAAAATGACGAAGTTAGAAGCTAAATCGTTTAAATGACGAAGTAAGAAGGTTGCTGCATTGCCAAGCGTTGCAGCGCTCTGATTAAGCTTGAGTCCAACGCTAGCTTGACGCTATTGGACAAATTGCTCGGACGCAGGGGCAGTGTTGGGCCAGCGCTGCAACGCCTGCCTGATGCTCAGCCATTATGCGCCACAGTGTTGCAATGCTTTTTCTAGCATTACAATGCTGCGACAGTTTTATAAAAGAACAATTTGGGTTCAGTCGATATCATCAGATCTAGTACACCCGATTTTGAACACCGTTACTCTATCTCTGCCTAGTTTTAGCCCACTTTTACACCAAAACTCTGAAAAGAATTCTTCTCCTTGCCAATTGTATTGAGTTTGAGTATGTTTAGTGGCTAAAGGGTAAGAACTTAGCTTGGGTTTGTTAGTTTAATTTCATTCCAATTTAATTCTTGAGACTGGTTTTGTAATTCCATGAGTTTTATTATGAATTTATGAAATTTATCTTGAGCATATTCTTCAATTTTCGTGTATATCGGAAAAATTAGCTATGCATGTTTAATTGATTACTTTTTTTAGCCCTAATTTGTAATTGTTAGGTAGTCGTAACCTAGAAGCATGAGTTAAGTAGGTTTGTTGTGTTAATTTGGGATTCCAATTAGCAAACATTTACTTTCTAACTTAGATAAATTTTGCTCAATTAATTAGTTAGACGATGGAAACTAATTAATTGGCTTAGTTTTGCCTTGAATCTTAATGCCTATTGATTAATTGATTGGTTAAGGATTCTTGTTTTTCTCTTAATCAACTTGATTTTATGGACTACCCTTTAGGATTCTAATCAAGTAGACTAAGTTTTTAATTCAAATAATCTCATGTATCTTTTGAGTAGTCTATGATAGAATTAATGAGAAATGAATTAAATTATAATTATCCAAGCTAAGTATTTGTTCAATAAATAAATTTTCTCAATTGTTTGCGTTGCACAATTTTAGCTTTCACAATTTATTTTAACAATTTTCACAAATCCCCTCCCCTTTGTTACTTCCTACAAGTTTCAACTTTTGAGGAATCCATATTTGGCTCTCTGTGGTTCGATCCCAAACTTGCTACTTGTACTACTAGTTAGTATAAAGGGTTAGTTCGGAGCATATAAATTTATTTGTACATCTGTCTTTTGGGAGCGACACCATAAGGCCAGCCCATCACTTTATCATATAATATATATTAAACTTTATGTTATATCAAATAAAACATATAACCTATAGTTTAATATTGTATCATATACAATATAACCTATAGTTTTCATTCTCTCACTAATGCATGATATTTAATGTAAATCCCATTTATACTAAATTTAATCATATGAATCAAATTCGCATAATTAATATTTGAATCATATTCAAATATTTATTTCCTCTCAAATAAACCTTATATTATAATGTATCAAATACATAGTAATTATATCATATATATAATTAAATTAAATTAATTATATCACATATAATTAATTTCCTCAATTAATTTGAACAATTCAAATTAATCCAAAATTAATTATCATTTAATCCCTGTTGAGCTAGAGATGGGACCTCATGGACCTGTAGCTTGAAGCTCCAATGGTACTTGAATAATCAATTAAACTCCTTTAATTAAACTATTCAACATCTTAACTGTCGGACACTTCACTAAAGACCGACAGCTGCACTGTTCGCACTACATGTATATTTATGTGTCCATTGGATATAACTAGTCAACAAGGCGATGACCCTTAACAAATTGCTCGTAGTACAGCTAGGTCAAAATTACCGTTTTGCCCCTGTAGTTACATCTAACTCCTTAAGTACCACTGATAGAATGAATAAGTCATAGTCCAACTATAACCAAACCCCTCATGAACCAGAAGAGGGTGTGACGCCACATTGTTCAAGCTCAGAATCATCCCTTAGGGAGCAATTTATCTACTTACCCCGATCTCGGGAAATGAGTGAATTTCGTCTTGTATAGCTGTGTTCCTAGCTCCCTAACCAAACAAATCCCCAAAATGGTAGGTTTGTTGAGTCGGCGGTATGGCCACTCTCACCCATACAAATCGAAGGACCGCTTTTATAGGTAAGAGTTCACGACTCACTCAGGATTCAGGTCATGTCACCTACGGTCATCCTGGTGAAATGTAAGTCTCAATTATGAACGACGTTATATACTGGGACTAGTCATTTCATGGTCCAATCTTATACAAACTCCTTGGTATAGAATACTCTCGCTCACATGTCTCCACATGAATGATCAGGATCGGATCATTTGTAGCACTTTACAACAATTGTAACATCTACAAAATGGGTCGTATTCGTAGTATCACCATGATAAGGTATCCAACCTTATCCATCTACTACAGACCATTTAGGTTATCACTTAAACATGATCTACCTGTATGTCTCTACATACATGTGTAAGCTATAAATAATAACTTTGGATGTTAGTTTATTGGTTTGTGGGTTTAATGCTACTAAATGTCAAATAAAACATTTGATATTAGATTAAATAAATAAAATATTTGTATAATACATTTACAAACTACAGAACCCTACAAGATTTAGGGCGTCAACCCCAATAGTAAAATGCTACAAATGATTTGATCCTGATCGTTCATGTAGAGACATGCAAGCAAGGGGTATTCTATACAAAGAGTTTGTATAAGACCGGTCTGCGAAATGAATAGTCTCTCTATATAACACCATTGCTAAAAGAGACTTACATTTCACTAGGATGATTATAAGTAACTTGACCTCCATTCTGAGTGAGTTGTGAACTCCTGTCTATGAAGGCAATCATTTGATTTATATGGGTGAAAGTAGCTTTGTTAGCCAACTCAACAAGCATACCATTTTGGGGACTTGTCCGAGTAGGGAGTTGGGAACACAACTATACAAGATGGAATTCACTTCTTTGGGAAAGTAAATAAATTGCTCTTTTAATAGTTAATTCCAAGTATTGAATAGTGAAACCTCAACCTCACACTGCCGAGAGGTGTTAGTTTATAGTTGGACTATAAACTGTTTGTTCATTAGAGGGATCAGTGGTATTTAAGAAGTTAGATGTAACTACAAGGATAAAAAGGTATTTTGACTGTGCTATAGTTCATTAGAGGGATTGGTTATATCCGTGGACACAGAAATAATTCTACAATGCGATTAGTGCAGCTATCGGTCTGTAGTGGAGTGACCTTTTGTTAATGAAAATTGATTAATTTAATTAAAGAGTTTAATTAGTTAATCTTATATCATTGAAGCTTCTAATCTATAGGTCCATAAAGTCCCTTGTTAACTATATATAAGAGGAATGGTTTGAATTGTATAAATCAATTGCATATTAATGAGATTAATATAATATGGTTAATTATAGATGTGATCTATAGTTAAGAGAGAGAAATATTTGAATAAGATTCAAATATTAAAGAGATGTATACATATAAATATGTGATAATTATATGTTGATTAATTCTATATTAAATATGATTTAATATAGTCGTTTAATTGATTTATTAATGGTTAATTAATTAATTAATTTTTGAGAAGTAGAGATAAATAAACATGTGATGTTTATTAATTTATTAATTAATTATATTTATTAAATTAGATTCAATATATATGGTTATTTAATCATTGGACTAATTAATTAATAAAAGTTATGTAATTAAATTAGAACTAAAATATGAATAGGAAAGACTAGGAGAAGAGGGTCACCCCTCCTCTCTATAAATAGGTCTTCATGACCAATATTTGTGACACAGTTGAATTGTGAATTCTGAATTCTAGTCTACTACTATTTCTCTCAACACATCCAATTATTGGGATCATAGAGAATAACAAGTTAACACGCGTGAAGAATTTGGGAATTTGGGAATCTACAAAGGTATGTTTTAGCTCTTCCCTATTCTCTTAAATGCATGCTAATCTTGATTGTTTATCCATTATGTTATAATTTTGTAACATATTTTTTTTATGTAAAATCAAAAACAAAATTGCAAGGCGATCACACGAGGATTTGCCTCTTGCATGAGGAGGATTTGCAAGAGTGAGAGAGAAGGGAGTTTCCAAATTCTATTTAGCAAACAAACCAAAGTTTCAAACAACAATCCAACCGTTCAAAACAAGACCATGTTTTGAATAAACGGACCAAATTTTAGCACAATCCAACGTCGGCCTATTGTCAATTTTTGTGGAAATTGTTGCTAAAAAACAGAACTGATGTCTTTCTCTTCGATTTTCTATCTCTCTTCACTCCCTTTAATTTCAAATATCACAATTCTTTCATTTTTTTCAAATTTTAAAAAGATAAATCAAATATTTTATCACAATATCTTCAAAATCTCCAAAGATTCTATCAAATTAATAAACTTAATTTAGGGTCCAAAAACTAAAATTAAATGCATAAAATCTATCAATTTGATACAAATTAAATCCTTACAAATATTTAAGCCAATTTAAAACCACATAAAATAAAATTAATTATCTTTTTAATTGGTTCCAAAATCCAAAAACTAAAGGAAATTAAAACCCAACAATTTAAGATAATTAACCTCAATTTTTTTTTAAAGTGAAGTAGAAATTATTAGAGATAAAATGAATAAAGAAAAAAAAGAAAGAAAAGTATTGAAAAAGATACATACTGGAAGTAGAAAAATTGTACGCGATGTTTAAGAATAAGGGAAAAACACAAAAATGTAGCAATAATGGTGAACAAAAAAAATTCTATAAAAAAATTAAAAAATTAGAGAGAACAAGTCAACAAAATTAAAACCATAACCAAAAAAAGGAAGGAAAAAAAAAAGGTTAACAAAATTAAAACCAAAACTAACAAAATAATAATAATAAATAAAGAAGAACAAGAAAGGGAAGAAAAGATACCTTATGAAAAGTGAAGATTTATCTTTTAAATATTTATAGATCAAATTTAGATTTGAAATCTTATTTTAATTTTACAAAATTAATTTAGATTTATTATTTTAAAGTGATGTTTCTTTAAAAAAAAAAAAAAAAAAGATAATAATTATATTATTTTGAACTAAATAAATTATTTAATTAATCTCTATTACTATAATTACCTAACGAGATATCTCAAAAAAAAAAAATTAGCGTGATTGAGAGATAACTTATTATTATTGTTATTATGATTATTATTATTATTATTATTATTATTATTATTATTTATGTGATTTAGAGATTGTTAAGTTACGTGTAACTTTTGCTTTTGTAATGAAAAATTTTGGATCTTTAATTCAATATTAAATTAACTAAATTTTAAACTAATTTAATTTACCTGTTATATTATAAATAAACAAATTTTAAACTAAAATTACAGATATTAGTTTTCTTAATGATAAATTCTAGATCTTAAATGAAATATTAGAATCAAATATCAAATATTAGAGATAAACAAATTTTAAACCAATTTAATTTATGTATAATTTTTATTTTTTAATGATAAATTTTGGATCTTAAATCAAATATTAGAATCAAATATTTTAATGATAAAAATTAAATCTTCAACTAAATAAAATAATCAAATATTAGAGATAACCAAAATTTAAACCAATTTTTAATCAAAATTAGGGATAAATTTAATTTACGTGACTTTGATGTAAAATTACAGTATGTAACCCTATAATCAATCACTAAAAAGGGCAAATGGGGAAAACAAATGTTTCTCCCCATAGTACCTTTTAGATAGTATAGGTTTAAAAACAACCCTTTAAATTTTGATATTTTTTTAATGAAAAAAAAATAGTAAAATGGTTTCTTTCTTTTTTTTTAAAAAAAAAATAATCTTTGATATTAACTTTCGGGGTTATCGATTTCTTTGGTTTTATGGCTCCTTAACTTCATTCATTTCTCCATGAATCAAATTGGTCTTGTGGCCTATTTTTTTATGACCTTATTATGTCATTAGATGACCAAATCAGCAATCTAATTGGACCAACTTTCAAATAAAAAATTAGGAGCAATAAGATATGAACAACTCAGGTCATCATATTGATATTGCTTTATCTATCTATCATCATATGACCATGGAGCAATCTAGTTGTTGAACAAACTCGTGACAATCTCATTTGATCCCTGTATGTAGTTGAATTGATGATCTACTATCTGGTTGAATCACTTATATCATTATTTGATTCAACCAATTATAAAATTGTTAAAAATCACTTTTGTCGTTTATATAATTATTATGAAATCTATTTTTAATCCTTTAAAATGAAATTTAATGATATAAAATTATATTTAAATGTGTAAAATTTAATATAAAATTATTTCCTAAAGATTAAAAATGTATTTTAGAGTATTTTAAAAATAATAAAAATGATTTTGACAATTTTAAAATCATTTTCAAATGTGGGTTTAAAATCAATGACAATGAAGGTATAACAAAATAACTAATAATAAGATGGAAATAACAAAATAACTACTATATTAATCATTTTAGACATGAAAAAAAAAATTAACTATTTCGAAATTACCCAATATAGTTTGTGAGGCTATTTAATTAGTCCACTTTTAATTTAATTCAGAGATAGTTGTTAAATTTTGATTGGTCAAATTTTAATGACATCTAATTTTATCATTATTACGTGGCAATTTATGGTTGCCAAAATTTATATATCATTCAACATTGTCCATTGAATTTATAGTGTTGCATAATGGACAATAGTAGAGGAGCTTTCGTATACACGTTGAATTTTATAAGGTGTGATTCAAGATTACATGTCATTGTATCTAAAAATGTGGCATTATCTCGAACATCCATTAAGTTACTTTATAATTAATATTGTTATTATTTCATTTATTCTTATTAAGTTTGTTTTTTTTAATGCTATGTTCATTTATTTTTGTTTTTATACTTTTCATGTATTTAATATTATTGCATTGGAGTTTGGATAAAATAGGATAACAATGGTAAAAATAGAAGATCGAATCTCTAATTTCAATGAGAGTATGTTGAGGTTTTTGTAACCATTATTTTGGTTAGATGATATGTATTTCGTTAATTAATATAGTTGTATTCATATGCGTGCATTTCCGTTCAAAAAGAAAAAGAAGTTTTATACAAGTGTTTTCTAAAATCTCTGATCGCATTAAACAACAAACATTAAGCAAACATGTTAGATAATATAAGATTAATGGTGTGTTTGCTTTAACTTTCCACGTGTTTAATTTTGAATTGTTCTTTCAACCACTCAAAATAGTTTTTGAAACATTTTCAAATTTTATTTTAAATAATCTTTGTCACAAGAGTTTAAATAAATATGACATTTTTTCTATTGAAAAAAACATTATTTTCTCTCGTCAATCCAAATGGGCCCTAAATTTATTTTCACTCATGATTGAGGACAAATTTGTAAAGGGGTCAGGGAGACACCCCATATCAACGGGTGATGTTATACATTTAGGATTTGTTTGGAATAACATAGGATTTTTTTTTTCAAAAAATCATAACATTTAAACATTTTCTTATAAAAACTCCTTAAAATAAAAACACATGTGTTTGGAAACTCTTTTTAAAAAATATTTTAATATTTGGTTTCTTACCCTAAAAACGTTTTAATTAATGTCATATTTCTACAAAGGAATTTTTCGATGGTGGTAGTGGTTGAAGTTGGCCAGCAACGAACGTTGAAGGTGTGGTCAAAGATGGCCAACAACGAGGGCTAGAGGAGGTGCCCGGAGAGTTGTAGCCTCCCGGGACGATTGCCAGAAGTAGTGGCCAGAGGTTTGCCCGCGGTGATTACCAGAGATTGTGGCCGAAGCTTTTTAAATTAGGGAGAAATTAACCATTGTACTCAAAATCATTTTTATAAAAGTTGGTTTCAAGTGTTATCCTAAATTAATTTATTTTATAATCTAATTTTTCCCAAATTCATTTTAAATGGTTATCAAACACTTAATTTTTTTTAAATGACTTACTTTTTGAATAAATCACTTGTTTTAGTAGTTCAAGGGGCACATCATTCGCCCTAAGTTGAAGTCTTCACTTAGGCACTTCCTTTTTTGTTTCATTTAATGATAAATCTTAAATACATTATTTTAATTTTCAACATTTAAACTGCAACCAAGTTGCAAATAAATACTTCACATTTATTTTCATTACTAACAAATATTTCATATTTAGATAATTAATTTAACAAATATAACACGAATTATTCACCATATTTATTTTTAACATTTTTAACACGTATATTTATGGGTTGAGTTGGATTGGGTTGAAGGATTTTATAAACCCTATCCAATTATTCGGATTATAAATTTCTTCAACACAAATAACCCTTATTAAAAAGATGAACCCAACTCAACCCAACCATGAAATATTTGGGTTGGGTTGGTTCGGGTTACTCGAGTCATTTATTCAAATTTTTGTTCTAAAAAGAAATACAATGTAAATGCGTAAAAATCTGATTTAATTATTTTCATGTATTGAATTAATCTTAACAACTAAATTTCAATTTATATAATGAAAATTTTCTTTCCAAAATGCTAAGAAACTATTTTTAAGAGTTGTTGGAGAATAAACTATTAAAAAGATAATGAAATTAAATAAAAATAAAATCAATATGTGTATAAATAATTGTATTATAAATAACAACAAATATATATTTTAAAGTTAATAATATGTTTGGGTTTGGTTCGAGTTATATTAGGTGAACCGATGAACTAACCCAAACTATAAAATTTTCATTCATTTGAACCAACCCAACACAACCTAAATGAGCTGATAACTCAACTCAAACTATACAGACTGGGTTGGGTTGATCGACTTTTTTGGGTTATCGGATTTTTCTGAACACCCCTAGATAGCATGCTTGATGAATTCTATCACATTCAGGTGCTTCTGATGTGGGTATTTGAAGCTCTTCAATTGGTATTAGAGCCATCTCGAGTCTCTATTTTTCATTTTCTTGAACATTAAATTAGAGTTTATGTTGGGTATTAGATCTGCATTGTGATGTATGCTCTAGGTTTTTGTAACTTGGATGTTTATGAAATTGGTGTTAGGATTTACTACTTTAATGAGTTGAGTTATAAGGACTCGGTGTTTTTTGGGCATTATTTTATTGCACTTGAGTCTGTATTTAAGTTCGTGTCGTTCGTAATAGAGTTCCGACTTTGATTGGGAGAAATTTGGAGCAAAAACAGAGCAATTCGGATGAACAAGCGAATTAGAGCAATTTTTCTGTCCTAGAGCGTAGAGACACTCTTACACTGTAAGGCAGAAAGCACAGCGTCGCTACGCTCCAACTGCAACGTAGCAATACTGCGCGAAGCGTAGCGTTACATAGGGGTGTCTATAGATTGGGCTCGATTCAGTTGAAGAATTTTTTATACTCAATCCAATTGTTCAGACTGTAAATTTCTTCAACCCAAGTAATTTTTATTAAAAAATGAACTCAACCCAACCATAAAATACTTGGGTTGGGTTGGGTTGGGTTGGTTCAGGTTATGCAGGTCATTTATTCAAATTTTGTTCTAAAAAGAAATAAAACATAAAGACATAGAAATCTGATTTAATTATTTTCATGTATTGAATTACGATTAATAAATCAATTTTAATTTATATAATGAAAATTTTCTTTTCAAAGTGATAAAGAAACTATTTGTAAGAATTGTTGGAGGATAGATTATTCAAAAAATAAATAATGAAATGAAATAAAATAAAATCAATATATGTATAAATAATAATATTATAAGTAACAAAAAATATATATTTTAAAGTTAATAATATGTTCGGGTTGGTTCGAATTATATTAGGTGAACCTATGAACCAACCCAACCCATAAAAATTTTATTTATTTGAACCCAACTCAAACCATATGGATTAGGTTGGGTTGATCGTTTTTTTTTTTGGGGTCATTAGGTTTTTCGAACACCTCTAGATAGCATGCTAAATTTTGTTCATTATTTTATGTCCTCTGATTTATTATGTGTTCTGTAAAATGAAAATGAGACTAGATCGCATTCACATGCTTTCGCTGTGGGTATTCGAAACTCTTCAATTGGTATCAGAGCCATTTCGAGTCTCTATTCATTTTTTTTTTAACATTAAATCATAGTTTATGTTGGATATTAGGTCTGCATTTTGATATATGTTGTAGGTTTTTGTAACTTTGGATGTTTATGAAATTGGCATTAGAATTTACTAATTTAAAGAATTAAATTGTAAGAACCCATTATTTTTTGGTCATTATTTTCTTGCAACGATTCTGTATTTAAGTATGTGTCGTTCATGATGGTATTCTAGCTTTGATTTGGAGAAATTTGGAGCAAGAATAGAGCAATTCGGATGAACAGGCGAAACAAAACAATCTTTTTGTCCTAGAGTGTAAGGCTAGAGCCTAGCGACACTCGTCTTACGCTATAAGGTAGAAAGCAATGTGTTGCTATGCTCCAGTTGCAGCGTTGCAATGCTGCATAAAGCATCGCGATATTATGAATAACATGGCGTTACGTAGGGGTGTTCGTGGGTTGGGTTGGGGTGAGTTGAAGGACTTTTTAGACCCAACTCAATTGTTAGAATTGTAAATTTCTTCAACCCAAATAACCCTTGTTAAAAAATGAATCCAACCCATCCATGAAATATTTGGGTTGGGTTGGTTCGGGTTACTCGGGTCATTTATTTAAATTTTGTTCTAAAAAGAAATACATCTTAAATATGTAAAAATCTAATTTAATTATTTTCATATATTGAGTTAAGATTAACAATTCAATTTCAATTTATATAATGAAATTTTTCTTTCCAGAAACTACCTTTAAAAGTTGTTGGAGAATAAATTATTCAAAAAATAATAAAAAATATATTTTTTAATTTTAACAATATGTTCGGGTTGGTTTAGGTTATATTAGGAGAACCCATGAACCAACCCAACCCAATTTTTTTTTATTTATTTGAACCAACTCACCCCAAATGAATGGATAACCCAACCCAACCATACGGGTTGGATTGGGTTGATTGATTTTTTTGGGTGATCGGGTTTTATAACACCCCTAGATAACATGCTTGATAAATTTTGTTTATCATTTTCTATCCTTTGATTTATTCTGTAAAATGAAATTGAAACTCGATCGCGTTCAAGTACTTCTGTGGGTATTTGAAATCCTTCAATTGATATTAGAGCCATTTCGAGTCTCTATTTTTCATTTTTTTGAACATTAAATTAGTGTTTATGTTAGGTATTAGATTTGCATTGTGATGTATGTTCTGGGTTTTTGCAACTTGGATGCTTACGAAATTGGCATTAGAATTTACTACTTTAATGAAATGAATTGTAAGAACTCGATGTTTTTTGGGCATTATTTTCTTGCAATCGAGTCTGTATTTAAGTCTGTGTCGTTCATGATGGTGTTCCGACTTTGATTTGGAGAAAGTTTGAGCAAGAACGGTACAATTCGGATGAACAGGCGTAGCAGAGCAACCTTTCTGTCCTAGAGTATAGAGACACTCGCTTACGTCGTAAGGCAGAAAGCACAACGTCACTATGCTCCAGCCACAACGTTGCAACGTTGCGCGAAGCATTGCAACACTGTGAGTAGCGTAGCGTTACGTAGGGGTATTCATGAGTTGGGTTCGGTTGGGTTAAAAGACTTTTTAGACCCAACCCAATTGTTCGAGTCGTAAATTTCTTCAACCCAAATAATCATTATTAAAAAATTGAATCCAATCCAACCATGAAATATTTGAGTTAGGTTAGTTCGGGTTAGATCATTTATTTAAATTTTTGTTCTAAAAAGAAATAAAATGTAAATACGTAAAAATCTCAATCATCTTCATGTATTAAATTAAGATTAACAACTCAATCTTAATTTATATAATGAAAATTTTCTTTCAAAGTACCAAGAAACTATTTTTAAGAGTTGTTAGATGATAAATTATTTAAAAAATAATGAAATTGAATAAAAATAAAATCAATATATTGAAAACTTAATTCCATTTTAATTTTTCTCATAATATATATGCTTTTGGATGTTTATAAAATTATTTTCCAAATATTGATGGATTGATTTTTTGCTTTCTGGGTATTCTCTAAAGGTTTATAATGAGTTTATGATTAATATTATTTAATATAAATATTATATATCGGTGAATTTAAAATTACATTTATATGAATTTTAAACTACAAATTTAGTCCTCAAATTTTAAACATTTTGACCTATAGATCCCTAAATTTTCAATTTTGACTATAGTCCCTTAAAATTGTATGATAAATTTATATAAATTGCATCACTTTTATATCTAATTAATCTTTAAAATATTAGAAACGGTTAAAAGGTAATCGTTTTGTAAGAGAAAAAAAAAAGTTTTGTGTTTATTTAAATCTTAATTTTAAAATTTTGTAGCTAATCAATACATTAATTTTAAAAAGATGTCTAATTGTATTTATTAAGCAGAAATTTAATGTCTATTGTAATATTTAATTTTTAATGTTTTTAAATGACCTTTAATAATAATATTGTTGTTTTCAAAACTTATTAGAGAAATATTGTTGTTTTGGGAGTTCGAGGCTAGAAGTCGAGGGTTGAGGATTCGATTAATGTAGAGGTCGAACGTTGAGTACTCGACAAACAAAGAAAAACTTGTAAATAATATGATATTAAGGTTGTCGAAGGTTGAAGTTTCGACATACATAAGTCGAAACTTCAACCCTCGACAAGGAAAAGGAAATGATGTATATTAAGTTGTCGAAGGTTAAAGTTTCGATCGAAACTTCAACCCTCGACAAGGAAGATAAGTGGGTGAAGGAAATCTCGCTAATTTTGTGATGAGGATCTCGCTCTAGAAAGAAATCTCGCTAATTTTGTGATGAGGATCTTGAGAATCTCGCTAGAAATGTGGGTTGAATCTCGTGAGCATCGCTAGGAAGACAGTTTATTAAAGAAATGCTTGAAGATCTCGCTCATGAGGAGGATCTCGCTCATGAGGAGATCCTCATTTTTTTTATTGTATATTCAATTTCCTTTATTAAAATATTCTTTTAATTAAGTTGTGGAATTTACTAGCCTCAAAAGAATTTACTTAACAATGTGGAATTTACTAGCCTCAAAAGAACATTATTAAAATATTCTTTTAAGTAAGTTGTACGTTATTTTTTTAATTAAGTTGTACATTATTCTTCTAATTAAGTTGTACATTATTCTTTTAATTAAGTTGTACATTATTCTTCTAATTGAGAAACAAATATCTTTTTAATTGAGAAATAATTTTTTTTTTTCAGATCATGACTTTAAATCTAGGACCTGTTGATCCTGATGTTTTGTACGACCAGTCCATTCATCGATCATCTGTTGTATGGTGAGATCGTACTACTAGAGAAATATCTTGCAGGCGTCGAGAGTCAGTTCTCCAACGCACTATCCCCTCCACCCTCGAATACTATCGGTACTGCGCACATCTGGATTCTATGGGTTGCCAGATTAGGATTTATTCAGTTGGACTGGTATCTGATCACAGCCTTGGTCGAGAGATGGAGGCCCGAGATGCATACATTTCATATGTTTGTTGGAAAGTGCACTATCACTCTACAAGACATAGAAATGTTGTTGGGATTACCTGTTGACGGTGAGCCCGTCACCGGAGTGATGTACGATGACTGGTCAAAAGTTTGTCAACGGTACCTCGGTGCGACCCCACCTGCTGACAAGATTAAAGGATCGAGGTTAAGTTTAATATGGTTAGGAACACAATTTCGTGAACTCACAGATGATACAGACAAGGAAACCGTCATAAGATATGCGTGAGCATATATACTACAAATGATGGGTGGAAGTCTGTTTTCAGATAAATCAAGTCATTTTGTTCACTTGATGTTCCTGCCACTGTTAGCTAACCTCCATGATGCGGTGCGGTATTCGTGGGGTGGAGCATGCTTGGCATGATTGTATAGACAACTATGTAAAGCAACAAGACCTGAGGTTCGAGCGATAGCTGGCCTCTCATACTTTTGCAACTATGGGTTTGGATTTCCAACAATGGCTCCACAGCTACAACATGTTAATGATGCTCAGTTAGTTGGACGAGCCTACGGTTCTCGGTATGTTTTTTTAATTCAATTTAATTTTTATATCATTGATCTAGTTAATTTAAATTCTAAATTATCAATTTAAAAATTTAGGTGGAGAGACAAAATTTGTTTGACTAGGACAGCCACACATGTAGTCAGCCAATACTCTCTAATATAATATTTTGTGTTTCAGGTTATTTGGGAGCCGTATAAAATTATTATGCATACATTGCCAAATTTTTGTATGAATGGTCAAAACATATGGCGGACGATGAGTCCTCTCATATGTTTTCACATTGGTGAGTGGCATCTTCCTCATAGGATGATGAGACAATTCGGTTTTCAGCAAGATGTCCCATCGCCTTGTAATACTAAACCCGTACTGCATGATATTGACCTAAGGACTGGAGATTGGTCCGAAAAAGTTGCACATTTGGTAGTGCGATGGCACTATCGTGCAAGGTTTATTGCATTGGGTTTCTCTTGAACAGTTTGACACAGATGTCACTCCAGAATATATTCATTGGTATAATAATATCACAAGGTGCTACGCCACTCGTCCCGGAGCAGCTGTGGGTCATCTAGTAAATGAATGAATATTATCTAATTATTTTTAATTTAAATTTATTTTAAATATTGTTTAATTGTTTTATAATTCACAGAAATTGAACAATAGTAGACTCCGTGAGGTTGTGAATGATCCAAACCAGGTTATTGCTATATGTAGTGACAACCAAAGCTATCTGGAGGAAATTCATTATATGTACGATATACCTATTGTTCCTCCATCAGCTCCTAGACGTAGAGGACCTGTTCGGGAAGAGGATGAGTTTGATGAGGTTACACATAATGTGGAAAAGTTGTCCCTTATGATGCAGACACAGAGTCAAACTGATTATGTTAGTCCGATGATGATGATGCCAGCATTTTGTTCAGGACATTATGATTCAGAGACTGGTCCTTCGTCTTCATACGTGCATGGACATGGTCGGGGTCATGGAGAGCATAATGAATATTTATATTATGAAGCGCCTGCAGAGGTACCAGAGCAACATCAAGAAGAACCCGAGCAACCTCAAGTTCGAAGTTGATAACGACAATCAGCTTGAAATCGACGATGTCCGCCTTGTGGGACACATTAATTTTTGTAATTATTTTTATATAAATGAGATATTTAATTTACATTTTTTTTTATTTTTATGAGATATTATTTTTTTAATTTATTCTTTTTAGAATTTAAATAAAATAATAAAATATTTTTAGAAATTGTTTTTATAAAATAAAAAAATTAAAAAAAAAAAGAAAGGAAGAAAGAAAGAAGAAGGTGGAATGTGTAATAATTAAAAAAGAAAAAAAAAGAGAAAAATTTGTACGGATAACCCAAAAATTGAAGTGTACTCTCGCTCTCTATCAAAATCTCGCTATCTCGCTCTCGCTCTCGCTCTCAAAATCTCATTCTTTTTAGAGTTTAAATAAAATAATAAAATATCTTTAGAGATTATTTTTATAAAATGGAAAATTAAAAAAAAAAAAAGAAGAAAGAAAGAAGAAGGTGGAATGTGTAATAATTAAAAAAAAAAAAATTGTACGGATGACTCAAAAATTGAAGTGTACTCTCACTCTCTATCAAAATCTCGCTATCTCGCTCTCAAAATCTCACTCTCTCTCAAAATCTCGCTCTCTCTCATAATCTCGCTCTCTCTCTTACTCTTCCTCTTCCTTACTCATTTTGGACAAGGTCGAGGGTTCAAAATTCGACTTACCTTGGTCGAATTTTGAACCCTCGAGTTATTAAAAAAAATAATATTTTTACAAATAGTTTGAAAACAACAATATTTTCCTAAATAGTTTCTAAAAGGACAATATTCTTTTAATTTTCCCATTTTCAAATGTGTAAGAAACGTAGTAGATGCAAAATTGATATTTTATGAATTCATCAAACATAAAAATAAAAAATTTAAGGATCAATTTGACATTTTTTTAAAGTTTCGAAATTATACATAAATATAAGGACTAGCTAGATAAATAGAAAATTTAGAGGTTCCATTTGGAAAAATAGCAAAAGAATTTCAAAATTGTGAACATGGCAAAATCGAACTAAATAATGAAAAATAATAATGATAAATTGTCAAAACTACCCTCACTTACAAATAAATACCTAACATTCATTAGTTGAAGCAAAAAACTTCAGATACACTGTAACTAAACAATTACCAGTAACCCATGTAGCCTACCAAAAGTCCTATCAACACCTGCATGATATGAATAATACAATTCTAAGCATTCATAGGAAATAAAACATAATTAAAACCAAAATCACCAACAACTCAAATGAAAAGAAAAAAAAAAAAAAAAAAAAAAAAAAAAAAAAAAAAAAAAGGGATTTGAAAAAATTCTACTTCCTTCGGTTTTCCTCTAAAATAGAAATTAGGGATTTGAGAATTTCTTCACGCAACCACAACGTCTCTTCCTCCGACTTTTCTTTTAGTTAGGTGATCACAATACACACTGTCACAGAGAATAAGAAACAATTGAAGGAAAGAAAAATCATATATTGAAGTTGTATAGCTGCCAATTACAGGTTCATGAACGAACAAAAAAAAGTGAGAAAAGGAAAAAAAAACACACCTTAACCTCCTCGTGGTATGATATGGTATGCAACTACAATAATGGTAGAACAACAAAAATGGGAAAAGAGAAAGAAGTTGTAGCCCATCGGGTTATATTTTTTATTTTATTTTTTCTTCTATTCATTATTTTTTCTTTTTATTGATTTGAATTATATTAAAATTGAATTGTAAAACAAAATCTAGACATTTCAAACTCTATCTCATATCAAATAAATTTAAATGGATTATCTTCTCAATTGTATTAGTTTTGACACTAAAATACAAAATTAAAAGAAAACAAAATCCAATAATTTGAGATAATTAATTTAAATTCACGAGATTTCTGGATATTACAGTTTATATACCAATGATATATTATTATATTACTTTTTTAAAAAAATTATATAAATAGTAGTAATATAAAAGAAAAAATGTATGAAATAAAAAAATAGTTAAACATGATAAGAATACAAATCCTTAAATATATATAAAAAAAATGTTTGAAAAAGAATTAGATAAAACTTAATCAATTTGAAAAAAAGAAGGTAACAAAAAACTGAATTTGAAGACAAAATGTATAAATAAGTTAAAAGGAAAGATAAAACCACATTTGATAAGAAAAATGTATAAATAAATCG
The DNA here is from genome assembly GCF_027475165.1 of Benincasa hispida. Taxonomy (NCBI): domain Eukaryota; kingdom Viridiplantae; phylum Streptophyta; class Magnoliopsida; order Cucurbitales; family Cucurbitaceae; genus Benincasa; species Benincasa hispida. The sequence continues at coordinate 14,265,626 of NC_143480.1, read as the reverse complement.
ACAATGAATAAGATAAAATTAAATTTGATGACAAAAGATAGATTTTGATAGATAATTATGGAAAAAAAATCAGTCTGATACAAAACTTTGTTATAATAATGGATCACAAGAAAAAATTATGGTTAAAATCTCATGAGTTTACATTACAATTACGCTATATGTGCAAATGTAAAATAATTAAATCTCATAGCTTCATATTACTAACTTATGTGTAACTATATGTTAGTTAATTGGTGAAATCTTATATAAACATAACTATAATAATATGATTAGTGCTAAAATTGATTAAAAAAATTTGAAGAATATTTTAACGATTTGAAAAAAAGAAATATCATTTCGTAAAAAAATGGTCATTCAAGAATATGAGAAATACACAGCTAATTTATAAAGAATATATAAAATTATGAAAATCGTTAAAATAGTAGCAAAAATAGTATATAAAATAATTTAATCCTTCGAGGATATGAGAAATATACAACTAATTTATCAAGAATATATGTATAAAATTATGAAAACAATTCAAAATTTGAATAAATTTGAGTATGTAAAAAGTAATGAAAAACCATTCAAAGATTTGAGTAAATTTGAAATTTGATTAGATAAAATAAAATTTAATAATATATGGATATTTAAAATATTATTTTGGTAGAAAAATCTAGATATTTTAGTTCAGATGATATTAATTCTATGTTAAATCGCATTTGTTCTTGAAAAAAAATCAACAATTACAGTGTATGTTTTATTTTACATCACATTTATAGTTTGTCAATAACAACAAGTACAAACTAGACAAGGGCAAATCAAATATTTAGAAATTTGTGGCATGGTAAGTTGTAATAAATCTTATTCCTAGACGGTTTTGTCATTTTGTTCCAATTCCCCTAAATACATACATACATACATATATATATATATATATATATGAGAAATTACAATGGATAACAAATTATGAATAAGGTTTAGCAATGTTTCTTCAACTTTTAAATTTTTTCAAAAAGGGCAGAATCTTAAAAATTATTTTGAAGACTAAAACCACGTTATTAATTAAGAACCCAATAGGGTTCTGACATTTAAAATTTTCTTATTCCAAAATTACTCTTATAATAAAAAGTCCATCTTTTTCTCCCCATTTTCTCCCTTTGCTTGTTACAGCTTTAACCCTAAAATCACAAACAGGTAGTGGTAAGTTCAACCATGGCTTCTCTACGGCAGAGATAGAGATTTTAGCCGCTATTTACGGCAACATATTTTCTCATTTGCTGTTTGATTCATCAAACAACTGCAACAATGGAATTGATACAACCGACGTCATGGCGGTTGCATGAAGGCGTTTTACGTGTTGTCAGGTTTGCAACCTCCGATTCCGAACAAGGTGAGTTGATCGATCGATCGATTTATGACAAGTTCTCCATGTCTTTCTTCTTTAGTTTGATGTGGATTTTGAGAAATTAAAATTAGGTTGTAGAGACGAACGAAGAAGAATGGATTGAATTTATGATTTTGATGAGAGTGATACGAATGCTAGCTATAAGGTTAAGGACATTATTGCTTTGTGGATCTATTTGTACCTTCTGTGTGTATTTATCGAGAATGCCATTAGAGAAAATCTTTGAGTAGATGGTTTAGGTCTTAGATTTTTATAATAATCCTTTCAGGGTGCTTTTTAAAAGAGTCAAAAGCAATTATACAACCATTAGATTGTAATCAGAGAATAGTCCGATTGTAATCATAGTCATATATTTTCAACAATTAGATAGTAATTAGTATCCTTGGTAATCAAATAACAATTAATATTAAATAGCCATCAGAGAGCAATCATATAGTAAATTAGTATCATTAGCAATCGGTATAAGATAACAATTGAATAACAATCAAAATCGAATAAATATCGATCAAATAACATTCAATATCATTGAGAATCAATATCAAATAATAATTATATAACAATCGATATCATTAACAATTATATAACAATTAATACCAAATAAAAATTAGAAGGAAAATCATTATCATTAGCAATATCAAATAGCAATTTTGATGTTGAGAAGGGTCCTTATTTGCATTTTGTTCTCAACAATCTGAAAAAATTGAGAATGGTTTACCAACATAATAATAAGATATAAATCACAAATTACATTTTATTAAATAAATTTTAGTTATTAATAAGATGGAAATAAAGAGAAAAAAAACCATTTACTGTGGAATAGAAATTACATAAAAATCATATGACAATCACAAACTATTTAGTATCAAATAATAATCAGTATTAGATAGCAACTAGATGATTGTCAGTATCATTAATAATCATTACCAAATAGTAATCATACAATAATCAGATATCAAGTAGTATCATTGACAAACTATATCAGATAGTAATCATAACAATTAAATAGCAATCAGTGTCATGGGATCAAGGCAATAGCTACGCGCATCAAGGTGATATCTACACCGAGAGTAATCATATAACAATCAGATAATAATCGGTATCATTTACAACCAATATCATATAGTACACAAACAATTGATAATTAGATAATAATCAATACAAAATAAAAAACAATAAGATAGAAAATCAATATCATTAGCAATTTGTATAAGATAGCAATCAAATAACAATCAGACAATAATAAGACAACAATCAAATAACAATCGGTATTATTGGCAATCAGAAGATAATCGTTATCTGTAAGGGGCATTTTGGTCATCCGGATATTTCAATTGAGCTGGACTTAAAGATTCTACCATTTTTACAAAATCATAAAACGTGGGCTACAGGCCTAATTTTAACAAATCAATTTGATATTTGTGCAAGTGTCTCTATATATATTTGTGCCTCCTGACGAGAAATTAGATATGTATTTAAATTCCTACAATATTATTTCCATCTTGTGAATTTTGACACTTATGTTAGTCTGACCAACAAAAGAATCATAGGTCACTTTTTGTCTAACACAATGACTAAAAGGTCGTAGTTTATGGACTTTATTAAAAACATCAATGACATTTAATCCCTTGAGTTAAAGTTCTATATTTAACAAATGGATGAAAAACTTAAAAAGGCGTTGAAAAGGAAATATTTTAAAATCATCACTGGAATCTTTCCAGACGAGAGAAGAAAAAAAAAAGGAGTGCACGTTAAAAATCCAAAATTTAAACAATTAAACAAAACCTGTTAAAAAGCTTACGAGCAGGGCAGGGGTCGAGAATAGCAAGCCACGTGTAAAGATGAGAAAGATCTAACGGCCACTGTGCGACGAATATATGTCATCCCAACACAAAGGGAGATATAAATAAATAATTAATGTAATTTTATAAACATAAAAAAGTAATTAAGAAAAAGAAAAGGAAAAAATAAAAATAAAAATTAGGATTCGAATTCCAACCGTCTTTAGACAAGAAATCGATTTGCGTTGCTTTCTCATCCTCAAATTATTCGTATACAGTTCTTCTTTTTTTCTTCCTCTCCTTAGTTTTCCCTTCCATCGTTTTCATATTAAGCAAGAACCACACCAGGTTTCTCTCTCAACTCTTTTTCTCTATTCGATTTTCTGTACTGGTTTCTGCTGGGGTTCGGAATTTTCTGTGGAGAGTTCATCTTCGAATTTGCAGGTACTGTCGACTTTTTTTTTTTTTTTTTTGAATTTTTCTTTGATTCGGAACTGTCTGGTACTAAACTTAATTGTCTTGGATTTATCTCCTGTAGTTACAACTGAACTGATAGTAAGCTTTGAAGTATTCGTAAGCTTTAGAGTTTAACTACATGTTTTCAGGACTGTTCGGTAGTTTCTGTTTATTTTTTGGAAATGTTATGGAGTATTCGGTTTTTGGTTTATCCTTTTTTGAATTCGACCTTTTCGGATATACAACTTTCGAGCTGAGAATTGCATAAGTCTGATTTTCCGGAACTTATTTGTGTTAATGTTAGGTGTTTGTATGCATCGACTTGCTATAATACATTATGTGTGTTATACACATTTTTGTACGTTGAAATCAATACTTCGAGTTTTGAACTTATGATCTTGTTTTGAATTGATGTTTCAGGGAATAGTTCTTGTGCAGCTAATGATTTTAGGATCCGGTGAATTGCATTTCTGAATTCTGACCATGTTAAACGACAATAATACCAATAGTCCATCGACTCCAAGTGGCCGGACTCGGCATCGCAGGCGTCTAAGTGATGTGTGTTCTTCCCGTTTGATGCATATCATTTTTATTACGTTTTATTCACTATTACCTCTTTTCCACATCAAAATATTCCTCAGAAATAGTCAATTTAAAATTCACTTCGGCTCTTAAATTTTTAATAGGAGTAATAACAGGAATGCTTACTTGTGTCAAGAGCTTCGTCCCTATTTCTGTCAACGCAAATCCTGTACTTGTACTTCATTTGTATGCATCAGGATATTGGCTGTTTTACATTATATAATTTTTAGTAATTTATTTTTTAATTGTTTTTTAGGGAACTTCGGAGGACAGCAAGCCAAATGAAAGAAATTTACTAGTAAATGACCGGAGTAAATACAAATCGATGTTGGTTCGTGCATACTCAACAATTTGGATGATTGGGGGTTTTGCATTAATTATATACTTTGGGCATCTCTATATTACTGCCATGGTTGTGGTTATTCAAGTTTTCATGGCAAAGGAACTGTTCAACCTACTCAGGAGAGCTCGTGAGGATACTCGTCTACCAGGGTTTCGACTATTAAATTGGTAATGTCAAGGCTTGTTTGTATTTTTTTCTTTGGTCAATCCTCTAGCCTCTTATCTACAGTACCCGTTACATTCTGATTTTGAGCAGCATGCTTTTACTTTTCTTTTTTTAGGAACTTGCATTTTGTATTTTCTAATTGATTAGAACTCAAGTGCAGGCACTTCTTTTTCACAGCAATGCTATTTGTGTATGGTCGCATTTTAAGTCAGCGGCTTGTTAATACTGTCACTTCAGATAAATTTTTATATCAGCTAGTGAGCAGTCTCATCAAGTATCATATGGTTATTTGCTATTCCTTATACATTGCAGGTTAGTGATCCTTTTTTTAGCGTTCCTGTTTAATATCTGTCCTTAAAACTTTAACCTGGCCATCAATATCATTTCTTGGGGTGCAGTTTACTACTGCAACTCTATGCGTGTAAATTTCATGGAGCTTTCGTTTAATTTCTTTTTATTCTTTCACTTTCAAAATTTTCTTTTCCGTGATTATATTAGTTTTTTCAATTATCTGGAAAATTTAAATTTCATGGCAGCATTGTAAGTTGATTCCCTCATTATTTCTCCACTTCTGGTTTGGCTCAGGTTTTATGTGGTTCATTCTTACTTTAAAGAAGAAGATGTACAAATATCAATTTGGCCAGTATGCATGGACGCATATGATTCTAATTGTTGTTTTTACACAGTCCTCTTTCACGGTAGCTAATATTTTTGAAGGAATCATCTGGTAATTCAACCTTCTTAAAAGTGAAAAAAAAATGTTAGGTTATTGGAAATCAAATCTTCTGTAGCTTGCAGTTTACCCTGGACTTTCACTTTTCCCTTACGAATGAGTAATATTTCTACAGGTTTCTCCTACCAGCATCACTTATTGTTATCAATGACATTGCTGCCTATATATTTGGTTTCTTCTTTGGAAGAACACCATTGATCAAGTTATCTCCAAAGAAAACTTGGGAGGGATTTATAGGAGCATCTATTATGACTATCATATCAGCTTTTTTTGTGAGCAAATCTTTCCTTCCTTTTTTATTTTCATCATAGGATTTAGTGAGTTTCTTATGTCAACCTGTTATTGAAGTTGCTTGACTGGTCATAATAGAGCTTCATTTGATAGTGCTTAATTTACTGTTTGAAGCATATATGAAGCATAAATAACATGTTTGGATTGCTTGATATTGCCTAAATAGTGCTTAATTTAATTGTACTGGCAAAGTTGTACACTGATCAGTGATCATTGAATGAATTAGTATTTCCATGTCAATTTGCTACATTAGCAATAACTAGGTTATGTATGTCTCTCATAGATGGTTTCTTTTGGTAATGATTACTTGTTAACATTCTATCTGCAGTTCGAGTTTGACATTTGTACTTAATGAACATTGGCATATTGCTAATGACATTTGTACTTAACACTGCATATTCGTCTGTTTTGCAGCTTGCTAATGTCATGGGTCGTTATCAGTGGCTTACTTGTCCAAGAACGGTACTTGTTTTGCTAATTCAACTCTCTTGCTTTTGAAGAGGCTTGTTCTCATTTTGAAGCTTTTGCTGTCACATGGTTCAATAATCTCAGGATTTATCAACTGGTTGGCTTCACTGTGATCCTGGTCCTTTGTTTAAACCCGAATATTTCACTCTACCAGAATGGGTTCCTGATTGGGTCAGTAATGACTATAAATTGAATCTTATTTAATATGAACAGTGTAACTCTTCAATCGCTTCATATTCTGGCATTCTTCTAACCTTATCGTAAAATTGTCTCCAATATGTGCATCTGTATTCTATGTATGTCTCTACCTGACTTTGGGTGAGTTATATTGTTGATCTCCCATCTTCTTGTATTTTATTTTTGGTTGGAGATCACTTGGTTTGTTCGAACTTAGAATTATTGGAAAAATCAGCAAGTCTATGAGCCATTTCGAGTTTTATTTGAGAGGATTGAGCCATTTGAGCTACATTAAAAAGAGAGACGTCTTGAAGCCATTTGTGCTTTAGAGAGGGAGAAGGAGAAGAGAGAATTTTTTGAGGGACTCTCGCTGAGTTGGATATAGAGATGAGAGAAGTGAGTGAGATATGTACAATGTGTACTGTAAAGAGAGTATCTAAGAGAATATTGTATCCCCTTGATGCGTATCTTTTAGATATTTATAGTGGAATATCTATACAGATTTTGTTGTTATGATTTTTTTCTTTTGAGGATTGTGTAAGTGAGTTGTTGGCATCAATTAGTTCTCCACCACCCATTTAGTTTACATAAGAGAGCAAAGGCGAACCCTGGAAATTTTATTAGCCTATATTGGCCCTCGCATGTTTCTTTCTTTCTATGTGTTGTTATTATTATTATTATTATTATTATTATAATGAAGAGAGTAGCTTTTGTTGTGAACAACTGAGAGAACACTAGAGGACAATTCAATTGACCGAAACAATACTACAGGACAATTCATAAAAAGAAAGGTCAGGCTAAAAGGAGCTAGAAAAGAAAATTACAGAAATGGGTTCTCATTCAAAATAATACAACGGGTATTAGAGCTAAATCTGTTGTGCCCCTACAAAATTGTCTATTCTTACTTGGTAAAGAACCATGAGGCATAATTATTTTTTTTCTATATGGCTGCATGGCATGTATATTGTACTACTTTCTTTGGCGCTTTAAAGTTGATGTGCACTCACCATTTTCCTGCAAAATTTGGCTATGTTAGAGATCAAAATTTAATTAATGACTTATATAGAATATTTCGTAAACATGTCTCTTGATGCTGTGGAACTTGGAAGGCCTTTTTGGCAACCTTGATCTGGCGTTCATCTATTACTTTTTCCTTTTTTTTTTTTTTTTCAACACTGTTTAGCTTACAGTAACTTCATGAAGTTGTTCCAAATCTGTGAGGAACTTATATTTCTATGTTCTCCCTCAGTTTCCATGGAAGAAGGTAAGCATATTGCCAGTTCAAGGACATGCATTATGCCTTGGTTTATTTGCATCAATAATTGCTCCTTTTGGAGGCTTCTTTGCGAGTGGTTTCAAAAGAGCTTTCAAAGTCAAGGTTCACTCTGAATACCATCCTTGTGTAGCTTTGCAAAGTCTCAATTTTGAGATCAGCTATTGTATATCATTTCTCTGTTTGATGCAGGATTTCGGTGATAGTATTCCTGGACATGGTGGAATTACAGATAGAATGGATTGCCAGGTGAACCACTGAGAATTAGGACATTGCTACCTTTAATTAAGTTTACTCATGCAAACCTTTTAATCAACAATATATCTGGAAATGAAACCATAGATGCATGCATTATATTGCAGTCATTGGGTGGATCATTTGGATGATTTTTACAGGTTCTCTAATTGGAACTTGATAGTGATTCTTAAGAGTTAATTGCAAGTCTGCAATTCTATTTCAAATGATTTACTCCGAATCTTCAAGGGTTAAGAGTACCAAAAACGTGAAGAAATTATTTCCAAAGATTGTCCATCTAACCACACCAACCTTATAAAGGTTAAACCCTTTATGCTGTGGCTAATAGCTATTATCAGATTGGTTACATTTTTGTTTGAAAGTTTCCAATTTCTCATCCATTTGATATTTAACACAATTACTTTTTTGAGTGCGGGTTCACATACTTTAGTTTAAGGCTGCCATAATTTAGGTCTTTTCTTTCCCTTCCTATGTGAAATCCTTACCCCTTGGAGAATGGGAATGAGTAGTTTCGTGCTTTGTCCTCTATGTAAGGAGGTTCTAGCTGGTTTTGAAAGCGTGAATTGTTTTGTGCTGCCTATCAACATGGTTCTATTTGTTGCTTATTCAGATAGTGCTGCTTTCCTTATTTGTTCACTGCCATAATTGCTTGATACTTTATGCAGATGGTGATGGCTGTATTCGCCTACATATATCATCAATCCTTCATTGTGGCTCAGAACATATCTGTTGACACAATCTTGGACCAGGTAATTTTAAGCATTTAAAAAATCAATCCAAACAAACTCTTAGGGGTTGTTTGGGCTTCAATTAGGTTCCAACTATTAAAACGACATGTTTTTACAGTAAATACTATTTTGTAATTCCCAATTAGCTACCGTCAATATTATTTAAAAATCCACTTTGCTACCGTATTTACTAATGATATAGTTTTTACTATTTTATTCATCATTTTTTATTCTTTGCTACAATGTTTACTATTTTCTCAAATTAAAATAATTTACACTTCAAACACATACTATTATAACCCGAACTAAAATAATCTACACCCTAAACGCAAGCTATTATAACCCAACTATAATAATCACTGACTATAATAACCAACTCATTGTTTCAAATGCCTCCTTAAGTTTTTCATCCATAATTTGTAAAATCACATATACTAAGCTTACTGCATTTGTAGATACTAATGAATCTCACAATCGAGGAACAAGCAGCTCTTTACATGAAGCTTGGGCAAATCTTGCAACAGCGGATAGTTGGCTAGAATCTGGTCTGATTCCTTCATTCTCTCGTTTCAGAAAGTTCAGACATTGCACCTTTGTGAAATGAATGAATATATCATGTTATGATTTATTCTTCTCCTCTCACCTTACATACTCTACAATTACATGCCTTAGCGATTAATCATAAATGATAACCCTAATAATCTTGTTCGATAGCCTGAATAAGGGTTGTTTTTTAATTTTAGCTGTGCAATATTTGTATAACTTTTACATTCATTGATTAAAGAGAATATGCAATGTGTCATTGAAATTTTATTATGAACTTAGCTGTCCACAATTTAAGAAAAAGGGAAGAAAATGGGAAAAGTTGAATTATTGTCTACCCATTACAGTGTAACAACGCTTTCAGTTTAATTGAACAGTTGAAATCTAAGGGTTTAAATCAATATATTTTCTGAAATAAGAAAAGAAAACAAAAACAAACGAAGGTAGAAAAGTTTACAGATGTCGCTTAGTCGCTTCTAAGTTATAGTTTTTGACGATAAATCCTCAAGAATCATGCCTCATGTCAATCAACAAAAATACGTAAATGCTGTTACAAAAATCTAAGTTTCTATTAATTCCTTAATGAAAATTGGAAAAGAAACAACATTGCCAAAAAGATTGCTTTTTTTTAAAAAAAAAAAAAAAAAAAAATCTCTCTGTCTACCTCCATGGAAACACTCAACATAGGTCAAAATTTGTCTGTCTTCACATTCCTGTCTTCTTACTGGGTTTTTGGTTTCTCAATCTTCACGTAGGGGAGAACTCCCATTAAATGAAGTACTTTAGGGGCCCATCCTCTTTGCTGCGCCCGGCAAAACATTAAGAATGTGTTTGCATAATAGGAACTCAAACCCATGATTACATGCCACAGGGCATGTCCTTGAGGATTGATAATCCAATGTGATATCTTCTCACAGAAACCTTGATCCATAACCCAACAGAAAATGCCTAAGAGAAGAGTCAACGAGTACAGCCTCGCTAGTCGTTTAGCCGAGGCATCTTTTGTATATATATAATATTTGTACATCCGAGGCATGCATAGGAGACAGAGAATCACATAATGCACCTTGAAACCAATGTCATAACGAAGAATCGAGTGAGCCACGGCGAACATGGCTCCATACAGGAAGAGAAATGTTGGCATCGTACTTCGGTAATGCCAATCTGGTGAATAGAGAATGTACATGTAAAGAAGCATCTCCCAGATCATTGGTGTTTCATCACCTTGCTGTTGCCTGGTTAGAAAACAAAATGTTTATCAATGATTGTTGTAAAAAAAACATTCAGAACAACAAATTTCACAAGCATATCCAAGATTCCAACAGCCACAAGAAATGAATATAAACCAACGACTAGAGCACCTAAATTATGGAAGTAGTATATCAAATCACATTATGAATTGTGTTTCTATTTGAACTTACACTTTTTGCAATGTGGCGTGGTAGAACATACTACCAATGGCCAGTATCATATTTGATATATGAAGTACACTAAATCTCTTCTCGAAACGCTGTCGCAAGGCATTTGTGAGACCGATCAGAGCCAAAAGAATGGTTGGGATGTTTGACACTGTGTTATAAAACTCAGCAATATAAGAAGAAGAAGCATAATTCTTCTCGCAGCACTCTGTTGTAGATGTGACAGGACCCCAGAAACTTGATATTCCATCGGCCATCCTCAACCACGTCGCCTTAGATAATTGTTAATATTCACCAAAAGATCCTGAAGTAGAAGGTTTTGATATAATCATCAAATACTAAACCAAGTGCCTGAACAAAACGAGCTAAATGTTCTACTACTTGGAATATATTGGCTCACCAGGTTCTCTCAGATTTTGATACAACTGAATATACAAACCACAATTCATTTTCATCCTATATCCTAAAAATGGCTCTAATTAACAATACTCCTATATCAAAATGTCATGGATTCCATTTAAGGCGTTAATCCACTCACAACCCAAAATGTAGAACAGCAGAAGCAGATCCCAGATTGCATACCCATTTCCTGGATTGGGGTAGCCCTGTTCATCGGTGGAATACAATAAATCACGCAAACAACAAGATCTATTATGATTCATGAACGATAGCCCGCAGGCCACTACCAGATGTTTGTATTCGGAATCAAGTTAATATCAAAGACAATCAACGATTCACCCAACCCCAGTTCTTTCTAGCTTTGAATACTTGAATCGAAGGGGGGGAAACGGAAAAAAATGACGCAAAATCAATCAATAGCGAAGGAAATAAGGAAATATCGTAAGCTCAAGATTCCATTGATGATGGGGGAGAAAAAACGAACCGTTTTAGCTGATGAAGACGAGTTTGTTGTTGGTGTTCATTCTCAGATTTGACCGGGAAACGGATGACGGCGGATAATTTGTCTTCGCCTTCAAAGGAAGAAGGGGGACGAAGACCAGCAGCTGCTAATTTCTTTTAATGGAGCTTGGAATTTAAAAATAGTTTTTCTCCCTCTTTTCTGAAATTGATTTATATACTTTTGTTCAATTCTTCGTCATCGAATGTGAATCCTCCCCCTTTCCTTTGACCGTTCGTTCGTACTTCGTGTTCATTTCGACTTTTTTCCGTGTCTTCTTTTGATTTTATTAAATGGAAGAATGGGGAGTTTCCAGCCTTCAGCTGGGCCGGTCTTTGCCGACAGTATTGGCCCAACTGGGCCAACAAGGCCCAACCCATTCTAGGACCAGAAGACGAGCAGGCCCAGCTCTGTCTAATCCAAGCAGGCAACCGAGCCCAACTAAAGATTCTGTATGGTTAAAATTACGAAAATGGTGGATGTTGGAGTGTATGGCAGAATTTCAGGTTTCATTCTGAAAAATGGCAAAGAATTATGACAACTCTTTCTAAATGCCTGATTTGTCATTTTCTTGTTCGTAGATGTTGTTGATAAAACTATAAATACCATATAATTCTAAAATAGAAAACAGGGTCAAAGTATATATAAGGATAATTGTTGATATTTATCAAAAGACAACTGTCTTCCTTATTTTGCTAATGTAGTTAACATAATCACTATATTTTATTATTATTTGAGATTCTATTTAACCACTTTTCAAATTTATCTCATCCTAATAGAATATCCAAATTTTCTAACAAATTTATATTTGAAAAATCCATATATTATTAAAACTTCGTTTATCCATATATTTTATTTAAATCTCTAATATTATTTTTCATAATTGTATACATACATTTTTAATGAATTCATTATATATTTCTCACATTTTCAATAAATTAGTTGTATATGCTATTTTTTATATTATTTTAAGGGAAAAGAAATATCACTTCAAAAAAAATGGTCATGTGTTGATTGCACAAGAATCAATTGGATTGTTGCTCTATACATAACTTTTGTTACTGACACAAAGGTTTCATCGATTTAGGTTTTTTTGTGGTTTCTTTAACAAGTTACTGTTTTTTCTATAACTTTTGATTTGATTTAAAATAAACCAATTTCTTCCTCATTTTTCCTTTCTTTGAAATTTAAATTTATTTTTAATATAAAAATTAGATTTTGATAACTACTCTATGAATTGATTTAAAACAAACCAATCTCTTCCTCATTTTTATCCCCTAATGATTCACTATTTGTTTTGATTTGATTTAACCACTTTTCGAAATAGTTAGAATTAATCAATATTTAATTTATTTATCACCATTTGGATTTTAATTTATGATATATTTTTAGATTTTATGTTCATTTTTTCATTTTTTATTATTCTAAATTCGGATTAAATTTTTATTTTAATTAGGATTTTACGGAATATTTTATACATATTATCATCTTATAATATTATTATATCATTGATTTATCTTTTTGACAAACAAATAAGTGAAATAAGTATTCATATTTACAATCTTGTTGTTTTTGCTATGCCTCTCCAACGAACAGGCTTTTTCATAGGTTTTTGTGGTTGATGAAGTTATAAATAGTATTATGAAAATAGAATTATGAATATAGTGTAATTGTAAATAAACGAACTCCCTGATTTTTCTCCCCGAATTATATTTGAATTTATATTTTATTATCAAATTAGATTTTATCTAACTACTTATCAATTTTTTTTAATCATAATAAACAAAAACTTACTGTTTTTTCAATCCAATTTATATTTGAATTTATTTTTTATGATCAAATTTGATTATATCCAACTAACTTTTGATTTGTTTATATGTTTGTTACAAATTCAATTATATATAAATATTTTATTTTATTTTATACATATTGTTATCAAATTAGTTTGATCTTTTTTTTCTTTATATTTTCGATGTTTTCGATTTTTCATATACAAACATGTAAAAATGGCTTGTTGAACCTAAAAAGAAACATATAAATAGGAATTAAATTTTAAATGTTTGATAACACGTGGTGTGTATATATATATATTTCAGTTTATTATTATTAGTAGTAGCATTCTTTTTCTTTCTTCTTATTATTATCATCATCATTATTATTATTTATTAAAAGAAGATAACAAAAAACCCTAAATCTCATATTCTTCATCTTCTTTATTCAGCCGCCCCAAAATCTCATTTTCTCCTCTTTGATAGTTGGTTCAGCAACTGTTTCTTGAATTCCATCATCTTGGCTAGATTTTAATGACTACCCTCACCAGGTTGTCGACTTTTTTGCTTGCACACATGTTTTTTTGCTTTTGTAAACTTTGAACATCATTTTCAACAATGACATTCTAGGATTGATAGTTTTGTAAACTTTGAACATCATTTTCAACATAGGATTGATAGTGTTTAAAGTTGGCTTTCAAAATCCAATGAGCAAAATGGTTACATATAATGTAGATGACCAGACTTCCTACAACTAGTTTGGTGTCAAACGAAATCATACTGGTAAAATCAACTTTGTTGCTCTTTCTCAACTTGTGCTTCTAGAATGTCAAGGTAGGGTGTATTTATGGTATTCGTCTTGTTTTTGGTATCTCTGCATTTTCATTTTTTTTAATATATAAATTCATTTTTGTTATTTTTATAATTTTGAAACTTTTTTGCCATTTTTCTAAATGAAATTTTAAAATTTGTTGTTTCTCTTGTTAGCCCTATTAAATATTGGATTCAAACTTGATCGAAAAATTTTTCACTGGCTAAATGGGGATAAAATAAAAAGAAATTTATTTCTCTATCATAAGTTTTAAAAGTTATTATCTATACTCTACAATTTGCTGAATAAAAAACTTTAATATCGAAGGAGGATTTAGCATTGATGATATTTCTAAATTTCCAGCATATATAATAAAAATAAACTTAAAATTGAACTGAAAATGATACATTGATTTTATGTTTAGTATTATGATCAAGGTTCGAAATATCGACCTCAATAAAAATTTCGAGGTTCCGATTTTTTGGAGATATCAATGTAAATATCGATATTGATAGATATTTCGAGAAATTTTATGAAAATTGATGGAAATTATTATAATTGGCTAATAAAACTTTGTTGGTAGTTTAATTAGATTATGTTAGACCATATTAATCATCATTTCTATAAATAAAACAATATTTAGATGTATATTATAAAATATCTATGTAAATGTCTGCGAGAACGAGAACTTTAAAAAGAAATGAAAAAGTAATTACAAAATGAAAAAAATGAAATATTGGAAATTAATTACAAATCTAAAGCACGTAAAATATTTGCATATGGAAAAGAAAGAAAAAAAAGAAAACTCCTTGAGAGAAAATGAGAGGAATATTATAACGCTCACATTAATTCAAGTTTTAGGTAAAATGAAGTGAAAATTCAATGAAAAATATTTGAGAAAATTTGTAGTTTGTTGAAAATAAAGGTTTTTTTATGGTAAAAGAAAAAATACTTTTCATTGCACTTTGCTCGAGCTATCTAGCTAATTCCTTAAAAAAAAAAAGTTGAAATATTCCTCTCATGTGTTGTTTTAAACATTTGCATTCTAGGAGATTTTAGTTAATATGTTGTAAATAAATTTACGTATTTTAAATTTGAGAAAAAATAAGTTATAGTCCAAAAACTCACTAAACCTAACCCGAAATTTAAGAGTTGAATTTACGGGTTGGTCGAAAAAACACCCTCTAACCCAATCCATGTATACCCCTATTTTTTACCCAACTCATGTATAACCATACCATTACTGCGTTAAGAAATTATTTATCTCAAACCCTCCTAGGCCCATACTAAATTTGCTCTTGTGTGTCAAATTATGCCATTTCACTCCATCAAATTCTCAAGGATATACATTTTTACTTTCAACTTCATTTCCATCAAATTATATCTTAAACTCAATAAAGATGTTTCAAGTATTGGTTTTGATAAGGTTTTGTTTGAAACTTGATTAAAGTTATGTATTTAATGAGTTGTAAGCCATATAAATGAAACATAATTCACTTTAAAATTTATGTAGATCATTATAATGTTAAGTAAACATGATAAAAAGTAATTCAATTTTATCTACGATTGCCGTATATAATATTATATAAAAGTAAGTATTCACTACTCTTAAAAGACGCGGCCTCAAATTAATGAGAAAAATCCAGAGAAGGGAAAACACAGATTCAATGAGAATGTGGCCATCTCCAAGATGGATAAGCCAAATTTATTAATTAATAATATAAAAAACTAGCATTAGAAAAAAAATGGTAAAAGAATATGCGTTTTAAGTGAAGGCAGCGCCAAATTTCCGCAGGGAGATGACGTGTAGAAGACGACAGAAAAAGGAAAAGAAAGTTAGCGTAATAAGCTAACTAGGAGGTGACGTGTTAAGTACAGTGTGGAGAGTAAACATGACGCTCGTGGGAAACACGTGGATACATATGAGGGTTGCATGTCATCATAAGTCATTCATTCAAATGCATTCTGCCTGCCACCCTCACTCACCTCTCTTTTCACCCTACGCCCTTAACTTATGTCAACAGTTCTACATTGACTCGAGAATAAATATTTTCTAAAATTAAAATATAGAAATTGATTAAAATATACCTCTTATTTTGAATTGTTATCAAATACTGTAATTTTTTTTTTATTTTTAAATAGATACTTGAAAATATATTCCAAATTCATCTCTTAAATGGTTGAAAATTATCAAATTATGCTTTCAAATTGAAGATTGGATTTTTAAACCTTCAAGAAAATATATGTCAATTACCGTTGAGCCACTCGCTATAAAATAATCCATACATGAATGAATTTAATTATAAAAAGTTGGAGAATTAACCAATACATGCATATATATTGCAACACTAATCTAACTCTAAGGTAAAAATTAAAAAAGGTAGAAATATATAATTATTGAATTTTTAATCAAATTTTAAAAACAAAAAAATCTTTTTGAATTCTTGGCCACTATTTTGAATAAAGAACCTCACACAAGATGAAAAGTGTCTTGTCTACCAAGTTTGCTCTCAAATCGAGCATGTACTGTTACTGTTCTCCTCATCAACAATTAAGAATGAACATTTAAACTTTGTATTACGTCAATTATCGTAAATTAAAGTGATTACTTTGAATGATATTTACATGGACGAATTTAATTAAAAGTAGGTTAGACTTTAGAGTACGAAATGCAGATACGTAGTCCGATGTTTTATTTCCCGTGAAGGAAAAGTATTTGGTCAGAGCAACTTCACAATTTTTCCAAACAGAAATTGGATTTTTGCGCAAAAACGCCGTCACCGCCATGTATATATGCACAAACCCTGTTCCGTACACAACACCATTACTCCATCTTCTCCACACCATGACCACATTCTTCCCTTTTTCCACACCACCTTCTTCTTTTTCCCAATCTCAACCAACGAATAAAATTACAATATAAACAAAACCCATTACAGATTTCCCAATTCTGTGCTGTACGAAATGGACAGATTAGCCGCAGTCTTCCGCCGCGGTGCTGATACCGCCCTCTGGGACAGCGGCAGCGACCATTCGTCGGAAAATTCCACCGCCGACCTCTTCGACCTCGTTAAGTCCTTCATTGAAAAGGGTGATATTAAAATTAAGGAAGGGGAGAAGGAAGACAGCTATACAGAAGAATCAGACGGTTTTTCCTTTGATTCAGATGCAGAGGCAATCAAGTTACGGAATCTGTTTGGTTCCTTGGACGATAAGAATGGGGAAATCAGAATTGAAGCAGAACAAGCTCTGAAGCCCGTTGGTGGAAGATCGTTCCCTGGGATTAAACGACAATTGATGGCACATTTGCGTAGAAAAGGCTTCGATGCCGGTGAGGTTTCCTTTTTCTTTCTTCAAAATTCAAACAATAGTTTAGTTCATTTTTCAATTGACTCGTTGAATGCATGCAGGTCTTTGCAAATCGAAGATGGAGAAACTTCGGTCATTTCCGGCAGGTGACCATGAGTATATCGACGTCAATTTTGGAGGAAATCGGTACATTGTAGAAATCTTTTTAGCTAGAGAATTTGAAATTGCCCGTCCAACCAGTAAATACATATCGTTACTCAACATATTTCCAGAGATTTTCGTCGGAAATTTGGAAGAGTTGAAGCAGGTGGTAAAACTAATGTGCTCTGCCATGAAAGAGTCCATGAAAAAAAGAAATATGCATGTGCCTCCATGGAGAAGAAACGGGTACATGCAAGCAAAATGGTTTGGTTCTTACAAGCGAACCACGAACCAGAAAGTCTCAGGATCGGCTGAAGAAGAAACTTCGCCGCCGGAAATTAGTTTACCGTGTTTTAAGGCCTACCACTGCAGGGGAGATTTCGACCAGAATGCAGGTATCAGAGTTGGGAATTTAACCGCTGTTTTTGGTGGCAATGAGTTGCTTCTGTAGCCTTAATAGGTCGATAAATTGTATATAAAATTAGCTCATATTGATTGTTTGTATAATTAGTGTTTGATTCTTTATGTCCTTGTGCTTTTTTTTTGGTCCAAAGTTCCACCCAAGTTCAGAGCAGTCTGTACAGGTTTTCAAATGGGGGCTTTAGCTTGATCTTAGCTACAAAATTTAGGGCAGACCCAATTGTAGAATCTATATCTTGATGAGTGTTCTTGTTAGGTAAATCGAAGAATTATGATCTCGATCTTGACCTCAATTTTTCAACCTCTTCTTCCTTTAAAATCTTAAAATCAGAGAAAATAGAAGAAATTGTAGGCACCGATAGACGCAAACTACTGGGAAATCAAAGCAGCTTGCCTGGAAGGTGACAGATAAACTTAATGTGAGAGAAGGTTCTCATGAAAAAGGCTAAAACTATGCCATTTCACTCATCTCTCCTTCTCATAATCAAAAGCAAAACCAGAGATTAAAGGAAAAAAAAAACGAAAACAGAGAACATATAAGAAAATATAAGAAGATCGGTAAGCAGATTCGTCGACGAAGATCAGATTAAATCTGAAACAACGACCGGCCAGTAAACTTCTCTGGTTTGATTTAGCTGCAGCCTCATCGGCAGGTCAAGAACAAGGGCATCGCCCTGCTCTTGGTACAATACAGCCTCAAAAAAACAGATCATAAGAAACTAAATTCAGATGCAAGAACAAAAATCTTTTGAGAGCAACAAAACTGTTGAATGATGACTGAACGGAATCGATGAGACGGCGAAGTTGTTGAAGGGGCTGCGGTGAGGACTGAAGAACGATGAGTATGAACCCTAGCGAGGCCATTTAATAGAAATTTTTAGTGGAGCAAATGTTGATGGGTACAGGAGATCGTGACCGTTGATCTTTAAAGGAGTCGAGATAGGGTTTGTTTCTATATATTTAAAAAAGTTCATATTTATTTTTTAAAAAAAAATTAGAAAGAAAATACGTTTGTTTTTGCCAAACTATTATGGGCCTCATTTAGAAAAATAGCAAAAAATTCTCAAAATAGTGAAAATGGGAAAACGATTACAATATTAGAAAGTAATAATCAGTGATTGTCAAAATTGCCCCTCAGTCAACCCAATACATAAATTTTAAAGGTTAAGGTTTCAAAAATCATTTTAAAACAACAAATATACCGATAAGTATCTCTAATCTACACTTACACCAAATTATTAGCATCCTAAACAAGACATTCATTTGAATCAAAAACCCAATCAAATCTATTGCCAACAAAATCAAATTAGGGATTTTAAGACAATAATGAGTATGAAGAAAGAGAAGAGAACCTTGAAGAGACGTGAAAATGTGCAAGATGAAAGCAAAGACAATAAAAAAAAGCTACTAAGTCATGGCAAAACAACACTATAAAAAAAAAAAAAAAAACCATCCAGTGGAGAGTCAAGCAAGTCAGATCCTTGCAATGAATTTTAAATGTAGTTTTGTTTGACCTAGTAGTATTAGCTCAAAACTGTTTTTAAGATCAAACAAATAAACTGCTTTCTTCAATAAAGACTTGCTCCTAAAAAGTGAACCTACTTTAATGAGAATACCAAATTGAAAGACTCAAAATCTTGGAAATTATTGATTTAAGTGTTGCCTTCATGAGGTTGGGAAGAATGATCAATTTTTGCTAATTCATTATTCAAATACCGTGTATTTCCAGTGTTCAGGGCAACAAATGAGATGTTATTAACCACTATACATAAATAAAATTGGGGGAGACTAATATAAAACGGACATCGAGCACAAAATATCTTCATCTTAAACAATCCTAATAAGATTTGAATTGGTGGAACTAATTCGGTACATTGTCAAACGAGATATAGTTAACTCACCTGAGGGAAAAAGCTTACCTTGGATATATTTAACAAATGGTTGGAACGATGAATTTGACAGAATATGCACCTCAACAGCTTGAAAATCATGATAATAAGAATTCTCATCCATCGATCGTCAAATAGAAGTCTAATTCGTTGTAGAGCCATAGCAAAAACAATAGGTTGGGAAGAAAACCACAACAAACCAAAAATTGATAGTCACTTGTGTCAATTATAAAAATTATTTTAAGATAGTGTTTTTTTTTCAAATCATTAAAATAATATCATAAGGTAAAACTTTAAATAAAATAGTGACTAAATATGAAATATGTATTATCAATATTTAAAATATAAAATTGGTAGAAAAATTTGAATATTTAGTTCAAGTAAAATTAATTTGAAATAATAAAAAAATTTGCATTATGTTAGGTGAGGAAAATCAGAAAAGGTGGTTATTTTTAGTTTTTTTTAAATGAATCGATTAGAGAAAAAGTGGAGAACTTAGACATAAACAATTACCAAGTATTTATAGTTGCATAAACAATTACTAAGTATTCTTGAGTCAACGGGGTCTGTGGTTCCATCGCAACTAGAATAGTCCGGCTTGGTTCTTTCTTCTCCTCTGCCATTGTCTTTCTGCTTTGCAAAGTCACAACTTGACATTGCTTCTTTCCTATACTCCCTGGGTTGCGTGGGAGCTCTGTTGAACTCGGCAGTGCCTCTTGTGGTCTACTTTTGAGTTCGCCCGCAATCTGTCCTATCTGAATTTCAAGATTGCGGATAGACGTTGCTTGATTCTGGAGTACTGTTTCATTTTTTTTCAATATACTACTTTAGTAAGCTCTCCAGAGATGAAGATTGCGGCGCCTGCGAACTACTAACTTGATTTTGCATTTGACCGTTTGTTCGCGGGAAAAATCCTGGTGGCCCCTCTTTTTGTGTCATTGATTGAAAATTTTGTTGTTGATTTTTCCACACGAAGTTAGGGTAGTTTCTCCACCCAGGTTTGTAAGTATTGGAAAAAGATTTATTCTTCATGAAATAGACAGACTGTGGGTTCCTCGGACGCTTTTCCATTAGATGGCCTTCTCCGCAAGTGGCACAACTTGCGCTCGTTTGGTCGATTGCGTTGACCTGCCCCTTATGCATTCTTGGGCTGCTGATTGCGATTCCTTGTATTAAATTCATCATTGCAGTCATTTGGTTTGTAGGGATGCGATGGTCTCATTATTTGCGTCACTGTCTTTAATTCTCAATCGTTGATCGCTTTCTCTACAGTTTTCATGGTTCTTTGAAATGCGATCAAGTATGTTCTTAGCCTCGTCGTATGTCTTGTCGAGCAGACCTTCAGCTGCTGCCGCATTGGCAGCCATTTGCGATGTAGGGTTTAAACCGTGGTAGAAAATTTTCATTTGTAGACAATCTGGTAAGCCATTGTGCGGACAATCTCACACCAGTCTTTTAAACCTCGTCCAGGCGACACTAAGCGATTCATCGATATCTTGTTTAAAATTGGTAATCAGCTTCCTCCTTCTGGCGTTTTTTGTCAGGGGGAAGTACTTTTTCATGAACTTTTCCACTACCTGTTCCTATGATGTAATCTCCCCGGTTCGAGAGAATAAGCCCATTTCCGTGCTTGGTCATATAGTGAAAATGGGAACAAGGTTAGTCGAACCTTCTTAGCGGAGATGTTTGGGAACACAAACGTATTGCAGATTTCAATAAAACTCCGGAGGTGGGCGTGCGGATCCTCGCCACGCCTACTGCCAAACTGTCCGGCAGTTTAAATCATTTGCAGCATCACCAGTTTCATCTCGAACCTTGATCCGTCCAGAGCTGGCCTCATGATTCCTGGTCAGAAATCATAAAGGTTGGGCG
The DNA here is from genome assembly GCF_027475165.1 of Benincasa hispida. Classification (NCBI taxonomy): domain Eukaryota; kingdom Viridiplantae; phylum Streptophyta; class Magnoliopsida; order Cucurbitales; family Cucurbitaceae; genus Benincasa; species Benincasa hispida. The sequence continues at coordinate 14,243,920 of NC_143480.1, read as the reverse complement.
ACGCATAGTCTCGAATGGGCCTATTGCGGTCGTTCGCCAAAAGGATGGGCTCTACCATGATATTATTTGCGTTTGGTGCTCTGTCTTTTAGTTGCTCTACCATGTTGGGATTTTTCTCTTGTTGTTGTTGTTGGCGTCTGTTTTTTCTTCTTCTTCGAAAAGTTCTCTCAATATTTTGGTCGTAATTGGGATTAGGAGTTTGTCCTTCGCTCATACGACGCCCGCTTCTTCCCTTACCTAAGGAGAGGCAGTGCACAGAGATGGAAAGCTGCAAATAAAATAAAAAATTTACCGTTAGCACAATCTATACTGCCGTAGTCCCCGACAACGGTGCCAAAAACTTGATGCATTATGAATATGATGAAATTATGGTGTATATTGCGATAGTGGTGTATACATTGTGCATGCAAGTTTTCTTAGCAAGATTTAAGTATAAATCCCACTAGGTTGCCTAGTAAACCCAGGGTCGAACACAGGGACTATGAAGACAGTATGCGACGATGATTTCAGATTTCTTTACGGTGACAAATAAAACAATGAGTTAGTTGGTATGTTTGTTTAAGGTATAGATTCTATGCGGCAGAATTGAGAAAAGAGTTAATAACACGAAAGTTACAATGAGTATGCAGGGGAACGGGTTGAGAAGGGATTTAACTAACACTTCCTAAGATTGCATTCACGTTATGTGATCATGCTACATACATACAACAACAAGTCATCTCTCAATGCAAATGCTATAGCTCCTAGTTTTAGGACGCATGCGATGTATACGAAGATGTCTATAGGACTTATGTCTAAGCCTCTACTCTTGTCTATGCGATGATGAATGACACACACATACACAAGGTGACTGCATACTACCTTAACCTATTTCTAGGGTGCATGCGATGCATGTTAGCAAATAGAGTTTATCTCTAAGTCTCTATCTCTTGCTTATGCAGTTCTAATCTAACTTTCTCAAGCCTAGATTCTAACCTAGCTCTCTCAAGTCTAGGTTCTTTCTTTAGACTCTCTCTTGAGTAGCTCTAAAGAGGTGATGGACGTATACATAAGACAAGATGATCGCATACAATGAAGTTCTTAGGCATGCCAACTAAGTGCTTCTCAACCCATTCAGAGGTTTAGTTACTCATGCGTAATGTAAAGAGAGTGAACAGATGTAAAGATGCAAGTTCCATTCTATAAATAAAACCAGAATACAGAATGAAAATGGGAAATAAAGATAGGGAGCCTGGTAGCAATTTCTTGCTTCCCAAGGCTTTTACACTGCGTTTTTCTCTACTCTGTCCAAAAGAATATTCTTGCTTTCGCAAGAGTCGACCCTCTCTCCGTTCTCAACGCTTCTCGATACTCTCTCGAGTTGACTGATAACGGACAGAAATGCACATTATCATAGTACCAAATTCTTAAACAATGTTGGATTGCGTTGATGAAATATGATAAATTGCATCCATTAAGCATAAATTCTATAATATTGCAGTTGCATGCGTCCAACGCATTAGAGCAGTTGATCTTTACATTTTTGTGCAGAATATGCGTTAACGCAATGCAGAGATTGTGATCATAGGAATACATTGATCGAGCGCAACTTCATCGCAAAACTTTGCGTTGATCGTGCTCACAAACATTCGCCCAAGAAGAATCATCGCAACTTGGTCAACACAACATGGTGGGCACATCCAGGTGAAAGGATGATTAAGAGCGATGAGACAGAAAGCTGATGACAGTTGGATCTAAATTAAGTTGATAGCCGATAACGGTCACCAAGTACATTCAGCTTTATCGGTAACAATCATCCAGCGTGGCAATCAAGAATTAAAGTTGTCCCATCTGTACAACCGGGAGAGAGAAGCCACCTTTCACCATTGATACCCTATAAATACCAAGTGCATTCTTAAAAAAAGGGGTTGATTAGTTAACAAGTTCACCAGTTGCTTTTGTTCATAGTTTTCTTTTCCATTTTATGGCAGAGCAAGATAAGAGTGGTGGCATCGGAGATCGTCCAGGGTAGCTCG